>NC_056745.1:680888607-680909503 GCF_019279795.1 Protopterus annectens | reverse complement strand
ACTAAACATTATAAGTTAGATGTCATTTTCAGAGACACAGCTATCCTTAATGGATTTGTGGAGGGCTCCTCTGTGCATTCCTCCTCACAGCCTTTAGAGTAGGCTTGGTAATCTCCCACATGTGAGGACTACTGCAGCAGTGATGAGGAAAGACATAGCACAGTTACGTAAAATCTTACCATAACAGTAGATGTCCTTCTTTTCACTATTGCAGTATTCTGTCCTTCCTGCCCCTTTTTTCCTCCTCCTTATGTTGGCAACACTTTACTGGCCAAGGACTCTTTGCCATCTTACCCTGTTTCTCTTCCCCACTGGATGTGCATGTTCTCCTTTCTCCTAGGATTGATGTAGTTCTCCTCGCACACTTCAGTTCAGAGTATTGTGCATGCGTACGTCACATGTGTGTGTATATATATATATATATATATATATATATATATATATGTGCAGGGACCTTATGTCTGATATACGACTGTTGGAGAATGCAGAGGCTTTGTTATATTGTCCGGACACTGGGCTATTCTTGATAGGCGATTCCACATGTGATGAATACTGCAGCATTGAAAAGGACATTAACTATTATGATGAGATTTTACACAACTGTACTTCAGCCTAATTGAAACTACCACAGACTGTTGGCCATTTAAAACATTTCTGTGACTGAAAATGTACCATTATTTATTTAGTTAATTGTAATTTGAGTTGTGTTGCCTGGGTTTAGTCCCACTAAGCCTGTGGCCTCTTTTCAGGTGAGACCTAAAGTGAAAGTCATATTAAAGAGGAGGACATTTGGTATGGGTACCAGGGAAAGTCTCCTGTCTTTTAACTTTTTCTTAATTTTTTGGTTTCGTTCTAACATAGTAAATACTATGTCAATATAAGTGTTTGCAAGTTGTAAATATGTGACACTATCTGTAAATGCTATTAAAGTATCTTGTACTATTTTTTATTAGAGTTGTAGGATCTTTTTACATCCTCCTGAGCTGCCCTCAACTCGGGCTGATGAGATCTTAGTTAAAAGATAGTTGCTAAGCATGCTGTCTAGGAGACCATTGAATAGAATAACCCAGTTGTCCCAGTTCATTGTTAAGTGACTTACTCAAGGTCACACAGCAGGCAAATGGAGGCTGACAGACTCGAACCCTGGACTATAGAAAGCGTTTCAATAAACAGCTCTTAGCCTTAATCCTGTGTGTTGTCACAGAGCAAGAGTAGAGGGATACATTGTACAATTTATGTATACAATAATTAGTGACTTTAATAAATTGTGGTTTAATGCTTCTGACAAAGGACAGGACTTTCAGAAATACCCTCATGCTGCACTGCAGTGCAAGTGTTGGAAAATGAATGCAAGCACCTGGTGTGGGAATAGAACCTGTCATCTTTTATTTTCTAGCATCTTTTAGCAAGATATTGTCCAGGGAGAATGTCTGCATGCAGAAATGACATGCATTGGAGTGAGGTTTACAAAGTATTTTATATATATATATATATATATATATATATATATATATATATATATACACACACATAACGGGAAAAGTATCAATTTATATGGCAAATTTCTGTAAACATTGCTTCATACAGTGATGAATGTAGAAGTAGTATGACTCGCTGTTTGCATATTTAACATAATTCAGGAAGTACACATGAGCATAATATGTTTGCCTTAAAAATAAAAATTACATTTGGAGGTGACAGGATCCACTAAGCATAAGATAGAAATGTAAAAGTATGTTTATTATAGTTGGACCATCCTATAGTAAGTTAGAAGTCTGATGTATGTGAGAACAAAAAGGAGCTAAGGGCATCAGCTGTAATGAAAGAAAGATGAAATAAGGGTAGTTCAAAGGGCTGAGATGATGCATCACATTTCTTTATTATGTATATATCTCTGATATTTTTTCTTCTGGACTTGAAGTCGTGGGAAATTTAAGTAGTCTGAGTTATGCAAGGAGTCAGTAGCAATGATAAGGTTTTAATAGGACTGTTGTTTTTTTAGCTAACATTTGCTGTGTCAAACATTTTTGCAGTATTTCTGAAACTCTTATCTTTCCTCTGAATCAGTGCCAGCATTGTAAGATGGAGAATTAAGAGCTGGACAGCTGTTTATGATACATAATTCTTTTAGCAATCTTTCTTGTAGATCATTTTAACTCCCCCCACCTCTTCCACCTTCTACCATAACACAGAGGCAGCATGTACCCTTCCAAGTTCCTGTCCTTATTGTTTTACAATAGCTGGTTCCAGCAGCCCATTCTTGGTTTTCAATTAATCAGTCCTTTGTGCATCTCAGACGATGTAAATTTATTGCACTATAGACCATTCAGCTTCTCCTGGGAAAGCCGTGTTCAGGCAGTGTTGTCTTTGGGTACCTCCTCACAGCCAGAGTGATGTTTTAATCAGCAGGCTAATTATAGCATTTATCCCTCTCAGTTTTGAAAATAATTTACACAGTGAAGAGGAACAGTGTTTTTTTTATTTTTTTTTGGGGGGGGGGGGTTGCAAATGCAGTAAGAAATAGATATAGGTGAAGGTGACTGTCTCTGTGAAAATTAAAAGATTAGATGCAGTTATTGCAAAAGGTTTAACTGTGTAACACTTCTAGTGGGGGTAGACCATTGTGCATTTTCTAACTGGGAAAGCAGGAGCTAGGGAGGCTGGTCAGTTGCTGCAGAGATTTACAGCTCTTTAGTGTGAAAAAGAACTGTGTCTTATAAACAGATGCTTGCTTTATGTCTCATGGCGTGTCTCACGGTCCCTGATATGTTAAAAGTTTACAGATCACTGAAGGCAGACAGCAGCTTACTTTATTTATTTTTGTGTGTTGTGGGGGTTGCAGTAATTTTTCATTTCTGAGGCTGTAGCTCTTTATGCAGGTGTGTACTGGCATTTCTATGGTGCCAAATATAACTGGACTATTTAACATGTCCTACACTTTCTTCTTAACCCTGCCCACCATATTCAGTCTATCAGGTCATTGACATACCTGTATTCTGAAACCTGTGCTGGTCCAGTATGACAGTACTTCCATATTCTAGTCTCTTAGATGTGTAGTACTGAGCTATAGTGCAAGGCCTTTACTGTAAATAATGTGCCATATCTAGATTACCGCAAGAATTAATGACAATATGATGTTTTACTTGATTATCAAGTAGTAACCCTTCTTTAATCTGACCAAGTAACCCAGGTTCAGCAGTAAACCTTGAAACCAACATTTAAAAAGATTGCTTTGTTATCATTAAGAGCTGCTTAGTGAAGGTCATGTGGTAATACGGAGGGAGCATTCGGATAAAGGTGTAGGACGAGTGATGCTAGATATCCATATGCACATCACAGTCTTAGGAATGCAATAAAGACTAGAATGTTAAGTCCTGATCCACATTTGGCCAGGTTCTTTCTAGTTTTTCTCTTTTGCTCATTTTCATTCTACTTTTGCTCTTTTGCCCATTTTAGGCCTGTGTTACATTGCCCAGACATTCCCCAGTAGGTTCATGAATCGACAGTGGCAAACCACCCAGTACTCTGTGCAGTCCTTAACAAGGAGATGTTAACCATCAGCTCTATGAAAATGCCATCGATGGATCCCTGAAAGGGCCATGGGATGAATCTTATGGTGGTAGTAAAGGGCATGAACTGAAAGGAAGAAAGTGCCTGCATGTTTGTAAAGCATGAGGCCACTAGGTGTCACTGCTGTTCCTTGCTGTGAACAGAGTTGAATCTGAGTTGTATATGAAGACACAGAGGAATGCTCAGATTTCAAGTAAACTCCATTTGATTTGTTTTTCTTCCAGATAGGAATTATTGGAATGATCATGGTACTTATATGTATGTATATAGTTGCATAAGATAGGAATTATTGGAATGATCATGGTACTTGTATGTATGTATATAGTTCACATACCTCTCAACTGTCCAGATTTTTGCATCATATTTTTAGTTTATTCCTCATAAAATATGTGGCAAATCTGTGAGGACTGAAGTCACTAAATGGCAGACATTTGAGTTTGTCTTCATATCCTTCAGAAAATTCATATCAACAGAAAACCTGTTACAACTTGCTAAGTTTATAAGAGCAGTATTTAAAATCTGCCCCAATTTTTGGGCATTTGACACCCCCACATTATTTTTGACTTTGTCCAGATTTCTTGCAATAAGAAGTTGAAAGGTATAGTATGTGCATGCCATTCTTCTGAAATGTTTGTGTGTGTTGTGGTGTAAACATCTGTAACTAGCAGATAGCTATCTCTGTAAGTTTTTTTTTTCCATATCTTTGAATTGAAAGGGTGTACTGTCAGGTTCCAAATGACTCATAGAAGTAAGCATAAAGGAAAAGTTGCCTGGAATATATTACAGGGATAGTGAAAAGCAATCCAAAAATACAGAAATAGTTAATGGAAATACAAGGATAGCAATAGATAATGTAGTGTGAAATGAGAAGGGTAACAAGTTAGCGACGTTCAGAACTGCAATGTAACAGTATAGCAGATGTTGCAGTACTTTACCCTTTGTGTAGGTAAGGCAGAGATAAAATGGGCCATCCAATTACTGCAGCTGGAAAAAATGCGGCAGAGAACGTGTGTGTGTGTAAGAAAGATATATACATATTTATATTTATCTATATATATCTGTATGTGTGTAGGTAGCTGGGGAAGGATGCAAATTTAAAACTTGTCTAAAGAGACATGGAAAATAACCATTTGTTACATTGCTCTTTTTTTATATTTAGTTTATCAATGTAAGGTGGAGGTATATTTGCCATTAAAGTAAAAAGAACTGGTGAAAGTTGAAACTTTATGCAGTATCTGAAAAGTTAGAATCACTAATGATGCAGCATATCCCTTGATAGTGTCCCCGCAGAGCCCTTTATATTAGGCTGTGTATTATAAGTTTATAGGTATATACTAGGCTAATGACTGCCAAGAACTTTATTAGCTTAACCATGCAATCTATCTGAGTTGTGTCCCAATGTATCATGGGGTATATTGAGTGGGTATGTTATTATGTTTCTAGAGGTTATGTGGGGGGGCTGTTAATTTGGGTGTTACATCCTCCCTCTTTCTGTCAGAGATATGGGTCCAGACACGGGGTGAATATCCGACTTCCCCTTCCACTGGTTAATGTTATGTTTAAATAGGGTTAGGGATGGACACTGCAAAACATGGATGGGGTTCCTGTTTCAGAGCATGATGATCCTCTGAGGCACACACATGCGTCTCGTCAACATGTCTTATTTATTTCACAAGCAAAATTTAAATCCTTGGATCTAGTGGTTCTGATGCAGTTCATTTTGTGGATGTGCAAAAGTTCCATCAGAGCTGGATTCGAGCATGCCTTGTATGCCAGGTTTCAATTGCTTCTCAGTAACCTGTAAGAGACCGTGTATAGAGATTGTCCTATATAGATCACCTTAAAGCACTCTGTGTTTATACCCTGGATTCTAGTGGTAATGAACCTTTGTGTGCATTCCAGCAGTTGCATATGTCTGGTCAGATACATACTGAAGGGGGCATTATACTCAATGATGGGTCTGATAAGGACTGAATAAAGTGGCACTATGATCTCCTTGGACCTGGATGCCATGCCCTTACTTATAAGTTGGACGACATAGTGATTTTCCTACTGCCTTGGCTATATGTTGGACAAAGGCCAGATTACTGTTTACATGTTTCTAGATCCCTGACTACCTGGTCAGCTGTTAGGGGTGTCTTATCGATGGAGTAATTAGCCTGGGTGGTACTTTTCCTAAAAGGCACTATAATGCAGTTTTTGACATTATGTTTTAGACTGTGACTTTGGCAAATTTAAACCCCCTCGCAAAATGTTTCCGTCCTGAGGGAAATCTATAATAGCTCCCAATTTGCAATGGTCTGCAAACTTGGTCAGCAAATGCCCTTGACATTAGCATTTTCACCAAACAAACCAAACAAAATGAAAAACTGCCAAAGGCTAGGCGAGTAATACAATGAGCGATGTCAAAGTAACAAAGAAAATAAAAAAAAATAAAAACATTCAAGTTTTATTAGCACTTTCAGTGGGGTCAGTGCCTCACCTTCTTCAGACAAAAACTAAATCAATTAAAACTATTTTATACTCTATTAAAAACAATTATCCAATTGTTTATACAAAGTATCTCATAAGCTTGCCTTTGGTTGTAACACTAAATAAAACCCCTTTGGTTATTTATAATATTTATAGAAGTGTTTACTATTAATATATATTTTAATAGAATATGGATACTAGCCTTTGAATATTTGTGGCGTTTGACATTACTTATAGAAGTGTGTGTTACTACTAATATTATGTTATCAACAGAACACGGACTTTAGCTCTAGAATAATGGAAGTAGTTACGATATTAAATTTAAGATAAAACAAGTTTCTCTTTAAAAATAATTAAATATAATAAATTTGTATGATTTAAAAGTCATTAATTACAGGATAGGCTCTTATATGCACATGTTACATTATTAAGTGTGTATTTATAGTTGGTATGAGAGTTTATTAGTTTTCAAACAACGAATATTTGATTTTAAAGTATCATAGTAACTTTACATATAGGATGTTTACATATTTTATATAATTAGCAGTATACATTTTTTAATTTATATACATATTTTTTATACTACAATATACAACTAGTAAGATTGGAGTTTTATATTTCATACGATTATTTATTAAATTGTAATGTACAGAATTGGTTTGTTTTAACATTGCTCTAAGGGGTACGAACTTGGTCTACTATGTATGTCTCTTTAAATACAAGTTTATGAGATACTTTGTATAAGCAATTGGATAATTGTTTTTAATAGAGTATAAAATAGTTTTAATTGATTTAGTTTTTGTCTGTCACTGACCCCACCAAAAGCGCTAATAAAACTTTAATGTTTTTATTTTCTTTGTTACTTTGACATCGCTCATTGTGTTACTCGCCTAGCCTTTGCCCTTGACATTAGCCTTTACCTCTGAGATTCTAAATAAAAGTGGTCCGAGCACAAAACCATGAGGTTCCCCAGTGGTAACCGGTCTCTTAGTTGAGGTGGTATCCCCAATCCTGACTTCCTGGGTTTTGTTAGCCAGCTGGCAATCCAGCGAGTTATGCAAGGGTTTGTTTATGCCCAGTTTAGTGAGTTTGTCAATGATACCCAAGCGAGGTATATTGAATGTCCTAGCCAGGTCCATTTAGGCAGCATGCACAGTTCCCCCCTCATCCATTGCCTTGGTGACCTTCTCAAAGAAGTCCACCTGGTTTAATAGGCTTGACTTCCCTTGACAAAGTCAAACTGGGGTGATTCCAGTGTCTGAAGGTTGCCTATGTCTTTGTTAATCATTTCCATGATAATTTATTCCATGGCTTTGCATATTAGACTAGTCAGATTAATGGGTCTGTAGTTTCCAGAATCAGTTAATGTTCCACCCTTTTGAAGTGGGATAACTGTTGTAGTCCTCTATTCTCGTCATACAAGGGCTGTTTTGAGGCTGTAGTTGAAAAGTGACTCAAGTGGTCCTGATAAGTTACTTTAAGCTATTTAGGAGGCATCCCGGGATATTGCTGGGGCCACTGAGACTGTTTTTGGCCTTAGTGAGCACCTGCAGGACCTGCGCCACATGCTAATAGTGGGAGGGGGGGGTGCTAGTAAATATTTCATGGTGGGAGGCATGGTGGAGTGGGAGTGCAGTTTGGGCTGGATTTGTCGGCCATCAAATTTGTTGTGTCACTCTGCAAAGTGAAGGCATCACCATTGACCACCAGTTCTGCATTATGGCTGTGAAAGTTTTTACTACAGCCAGGAATGTATGGGCTCTCATACTTGTAGGATGCCCAGAACTAAGTTAAATATATGCATGCTTAATGGCCCTTTTTCTGTTCTCTGTGTCTTTCAGCATTTTATTTATTTATGCTTTCTTAACTGGCTAAATTAACTTGTCCAGGGATCCTTTGCTATTATTTTGCACCACTTTGTCTGTCTTGAAGAATCTCAGGTTCTGTCTTAATGGTGAAAGAGGTAAATAAGGGATGTCTGTGTGACACTGCCTCTCGTTGGTGAGGGGAACAGGGTCAAGTCAGTGTGAAGGGGGGACATTTGTGAAAAAGTATAGGAAGAACACAACAGCTCTGCAAAATTTAAAAAGCTGTTGAAAATTTGTGTTTTTAAGCAGTCTGAAAGTTAAACTGTAATGTGTTATTCATAACTACTGTACATGGAAAAGGTCAAAGGTTGATTAGTTTGTGAGATGCATGTCAACCAGCTTTGCATTTGTAGCTGGTGACTAAGCATGAAGGGACTGGTAATACTTTGAATTCATTTACTAAACTGATCATACCTCTCAACCTGCAGACATTGAAAATAAGAAGAAAGGCCCTTGAAAAACAGGAACATCCAGCTAAAAATATGGTAATCTAAGCATAAAATTGAATGTCAAATAGCACATAACTCTTCCCACTTCTATTAGGAATGTGGGGTACTGCTCAATCATGTTTAAAAACAGATGGACAAAAATGATGGAAAACTTGTAAGCACATTAGAGAGAGACTGTAAAATCTGTAGACTTTAATAAACTGTCAAAATTCTACCACTCAAGGTAATTTGTTTTTGCTTCAGAAAAGTGAGATGCAAGGTCTGTCATCTTTCTTTAAGCTGTTGCCATTAGCATGTTTGTCTTGTAATGTGGCTTTCTATATACTAGACTCCTTCAAAAATCACATATGATGAGGGAGAGTCAGAAAATTGTGTGAAGGGGTAAATTGAGCCTCAAAATACAGACACCTCCAAAATAGGGACATAATAAATTAGGCCTGAAAGTACAAATGTTTTTCCAATATAGGGACATTTGAGAGGTCTGCTACTGCTACACAGCCATAGAAATTGGCAACCGTGGTTGTGCATCATTCACCCTTACAGAAACCATCTTGTATTGGCATGAATGACAGAACTGACAACATTAATGGGGCCCCCTGCATAGGCAGGTGCTTGGAGAACTTTGCACTAGATGTAGGTCACAGTGACAAAGAAAATACCTACTGAGAAATGCACCTTTGAAACAAAATACTGTCGTTAAAGCATTGAACAGAGATTGCTTGTACAAAACATAAAAACATTAAACAACTTTTTCAAGACTACATAATGTCAACGTCAGTATGAATGCAAAATTGTATGCAAGCATGTTGCACATCTCACAGTTCTTCAAGATGTTACTAAAAGTGTAATAGGCGATTACTAGGCTAATGGCATAAAGGTCTTTTCAAGCCTAGCCAGTAATATCTAGGATATGACAGTATTATTTTTTTAATTCCTCAGATATGGGATGGGGTAGTATCATGGTAGTGCATCTTTGGGTTTTGGAGCCTGAATCATTTTCCAGACTGCCTCTGTCTATAAGGGACACGGGCAGTACCTTGGCAGTGAATATACAGTTCCCTACCCATTTATCCAAATTTTTTTGAAGAACGTGAGGGGACAGGCTTTGTTGTTCAAAGATGGGAAGTTTATTCCATAGACAAGATAGCCTTTGAGATACGATCTGCCTTTCCAGTAAGCTGTGTTCGAGTCGTAAATATAAGGTTCATGTCTATGGAACGTGCAACTCTTGTATACTTTTTCTTGCGAATATATAGTATTTCATCAGGGCTGGATCAGAGAATGCCTTGTAGGTCAGGCGTTGACACCTCTCAGTAAACTGTACAAGACTGATTAAGGGGATAGGGCCTTTAGTCAGTCTGCATAAGACATGTCTTATGGTTTGTATTTTTTTTAATGAGAAACATATGGGGCCACTCCAGTTTGTGTAAGTGCTTGGTTAAGTACATGCAGAAGGGAGCATTTTACATTTATTGGCCTGATAAGGGCCAAGTACAGTGACAGTATGACTTCCTTTGATCTTGATGCCATGCCATTACTTATGCCACACAGAAGGATTTCCTCACTGTCGTAACTACCTGGTGGTCAAAGTTGGGCTATCTCTTTGTCTGTGTTCATAGGTCCCTCACCACTGAGTCTACCTTTAGGGGGGTGTGCTATCAGTATTATAACTTACTGGGATATCTGATTTACTGAAGGGTATGGTTATGCATTTTTTAGCATTTAGTCTCAGACCATGGTTTTGGCACTAGTCGTTTGTCATTTTTTGGCTTGTTATTAGGACGTCAACATTGTTTGGGGATTCATTGATTGTTCCCAGCTTAGTCACTGATGTATTTGGTGAGTAGCTGGCTCCCAACATTGGCCTTCACTTCAGAGAAGTGTATACCAAACAGGAGGTGTTCCAACACGGACCCCAGTGAGACACTGTTAGTATAAGGTTTCTTATCGGAGGTGGATTCACCTAGCCGGACATGCATCCTGTCAGTGAGCCAGATTTGCTATCCATCTGATGATGTAGGGGTTTATGCCTAACTCATTGTTTATCTATCATCCATGAGTGGCAGATAGTGTCAAAAGGTTTGGGACAAGTATAGATAAGCAGTGTACCATTTTACCCACGTCCATGGCTCTGGTGACTTTCCGAAAGAAGTCCACAAAATTAAGCAGGCAAGACCTCCCTTTGACATAGCCAAATTGGGTCCGTTCTACAGTTTGGAGAGTTCCTGTGTCATTATTGATCAGGTCCATGGTCATTCTCTCCATGGCCTTGCAGATAAGGATGGTCATATTTGAGACTGTAGTTCCCTGGATCAGTTGATGGGCCCCCATTGTGTAGAGGGATGACTGTTGCAGTCCTCTGTTCTTGTAGGACAAAGCTTGTATGCTGGCTGCTGTTAAAAAGAGGTTCTAGTGACCCTGAGAGATTCTATTTTAAGCTATTTAAGAAGAATCCTGGAATATTATGAGGACCCATGGGGGCTTTGTTTTTGGCTGTACTATGTGCAGTAAGGTCCTGTTCTCTCATAATAACCAGTATGGGGATGGTTGCAGGTATTTCTTTGGGTGTGGTAGGAGGTGATGGGAGGAAGACGTTTGAACTGAACTTGTTTTCTTTCCCAATGTAATATTTATTGATTTTGATATTAAAAGAAAAAAAGTTTAAAAAAACAAGGAAAGAAAAACATATGTACAGTATGAAGAAAAAACTGAAAAGCATTGTGTACATATACAATAAGATATAGATACAATTGAAACAGTTGTAATACAATTGGATAAGAGACAAACGACCATTGAGAAAGATGCATTAAAACACATTCAGCTGTACTGATATTCCCAGTCATAAGATTAGTTCCAGCTAACCAATAAAAATGGAAAATAGGTTTTGAGATGTACAGAATATTTTGATTGTCAAGAGATGGTGTGTAAAAAAAAAAAAAAAAAAAAACGAAGGTAATGTGCTACTTCTCTAATCGTTAAGATTTTGTAGGCTATCCTCGTTTCTGATAATCCCTAGACATCCTGTAAGTATCCATACTGGTGCCAATATCATGTGACACAAATAAAGAAACTAATAGAAAACATCAAGAACCCTAAAAAACTGTACATCTATTTACATTTAGATGCCACTCTTTATTTTGTGCCACTAATGAGCAGATGATGTGAGCATAAGAATCCGGTGAATTTTTCAAAATAATAGTTTACCTAAGAAGCTAAAGATAGAGTAATTGGAGAAAGGAAAAAAAGAAAAAACAAATAATTTGGGTTTGCACATGGTCTTCATTTAGTGATGATAATATTCCATCAGGATATAAAGAAAACAGATTTGTTAGTGGGGAGGTGCTAGTTATAAGGAGATAGTTTGAGGTTATATGTACTATAGTTTCATCAACAGGTGAAATGAATAAAAGAGAAAACATTTAGCTTTGGCCTTTTAGTATTGTATCTAAAAGATAACTCCAATATTTTTGCAAATATGTAATTTTGTTTGGGTTTTTGTTTGCTAGTTTATGAGAGGGTATGAATTTTACACCCATAGTTTTAAAGTTTTCCCAAGAGATCTTAGATTTATCTAACCAATTTTTAGCTATGTAATACTTGATTAGTGCACACATTGTAATAAGGACATACTTAATTATGCTAGGTAAGCTTTTTGGTGTAATGTGCTTTTTTCCCATGAAAATGTAGTTTTCTCATATCTCATTTTATCAAGTTTAACTTTTAATGAACACCACAGTTTTACATACTTTCTTGCAGTTCCAAAAGATGTGTAAAGTCAGCTTTTTCCTTGGGGCAGAAGGGTGGTGAATATTTAGAGTTACATTTGTTTAGAACAGTGGGTATGTAATAAGCATTGATGTGAAGTTGTTCAATCTCGCCATTCATTCTTTACTGATGGGTTCGGAGCTGATCCCTCAGCTCCGATACAGCCAATTGCAAAGTTCAAGGTCTTCAAATAGCTCGCCTCCAAGTCCCTATCTCATGATACACCTGGAATTACCCCAGATCAGGTTTGCCGCTGCAATAGATTGGAGGTTCTGCATTAGCTCGAGCCAGTAAAACTGTTTTTTCATTACTTAAAATTTTTGTGCTAGTTAGATAGTTTTAAGGTAATTAAGAATAATTTATAAAACTCTTATAGCATTTTGGTGTGTTTACTTTCTTTATATCCCTTCCCATCTAGTGTGCTTTAAAAATTTCTAGTTGGCCTCTTGTTTTAGGCCTAGTTTAACAGTCTTTTCTAAATATTACAGTGTGTTTATTCAGTGACCTTTTGTCACAAATTCTACTTATTACTTAGTTACATTTGCTGTGTGGTCTGTTTAGCCTTAAGATTTTTTAGATAAGGCTTAGTTGTTTATTACTGTTGAAGTTGTAGTTTACAGTATCTTTGTCACATATTATTCCTTAGACAATTTTAGATAAGGTTGTTGTCTCTCAGCAGCTGTCTTCTTTTATTGCATAGTCTGCTTGGAATTTCTTATTGTGTGCTTTCTTATTTATACTAGTATTACTGTGTGTGTGTGTGTGTGTGTGTGTGTGTGTGTGTGTGTGAGATTTAGCCTGCTTTTATTTAAGGCTTGTGTGAATAATTACTGTTGTGGTATTTTTGTGGTGACAGTAATTTTCCTGAGATTACTATGGCTGACCAAGAGAAGCATCCTAAGTTTGGCTTCAAAAAGTGCCCAAAGTGTGGCCAAAAGATATCTGTCACAGACAGCCACGTGAATTGTGTATACTGTCTAGGAGCTCTGCATTTGCAAGACAGCTGTGCTATTTCTCATTCCTTTTCCTCAAGGGTTCTTCAGGAAAGGAAGAGAAAACTTATCGACAGAGGGTTGTTGAAGCCTTCGTTTCAAGAAGCTTTGAGTGACCAAGATGGATCCAGCAAGTCCTCTTCTAAGACTTTGGACTCTAAGAAATCTAAACAAAATCCTCGTCTTCGGCTCCACTGCCATCGGAACCGACAGTCTTTTCCTTTCAGAGCTGGTCCCCAGTATTGGAACCGGTGTCCGAAGCTCCTAAGAGTCCATTACTTCAGTCGGTGCCACCTTCGGTGCGCTCCTCTCAGTCTATCAGTGTGTCAGATGTGGATCGTGTGGTGCAGAAGCTGTTATTGGCACCGGCCTTGGTAAAAATGTTATCGGCTTTGACCCAAATGGCTTCGGAGCCGAAGACCCTTGCACCAGCTCAAACTATTCTCCACCAAGCCATGCTAGTCCTTTGGAGCCAGACAAGTCAGACCTAATGTTAGTGGAACCCTCTGAGCCGATGCCTGCTCCAGTGTCTTCGGCTCCGTGCACTCTGATGTCCTCTGTGCTGATCGAGGACTCTAGGAGCCAACAGTCTCTGGTCGGGTCCGGGGAAGATAGTCAGACCGACTTGTCAGTTCTGACTCTGCCTCTCGGGGCTTCGGCTTGGATGAACTCGGAGCCCACTGTCCCGGTGCCAGGGGTGTCAACGGTTTCTTCGGATCCGTCTGTTCCCTCTCATCGGAGCAGAGGTGCTTTCGATGCCATGAGAAGTCATGTCTCCTAAGACATCCTCGAACTCAGGTCTGCCTTCCTCCTCCCCTAAAGTGCCTGTGTCTGCTTCTGCCTCGCACATCCTGACCAAGCGTAGAGACCCAGAGCCTCAGGATGCCCCATTGGGTGGCCCCTGCTCTTCCAAGACCTCACCAGAAGCTCCCACTGATGAGGTTCCCAGGAAGAAATTGTGTAAGAGGAAACATGTAGACTCCCCACAGGAGTCTCTAACATCAGATACTGACTTAGATTAGCCAGAAAGGGTCCCCACGGTCCCCCTCTGAGGATATCTCAGACGCTGAGATACGTGAAATCCTTAGGCAGAGGGGTGACTGGCAGTCCAAAATCCCTACTGAGGATGAGTCAGTTCTCCCGAGGGTTTCCGGATCTCAGCCCTCCACCTCTTGGGTGTCTCCGCCCTTCAATGAGCTGATGCAGCTGGTCTCACGAAGGGCATGGGAGTCTCCGTATAATATGGAGCCTGTCCCTAGGAGGTCTAATAAATTCATCTCTTCCCCCCTTGACAAATCTTTTCTAACAAAAGGTGTTCCAGTTGATGCCATGGTGGTGGCGGCAGCCACCAAAAAGGAAATGTCTGAGACTTCCTCGTCTATCCATCCTCCTAACAGAGACTCCAGAATTATGGATAGATATGGGAAATGCATGTTTAGTTCAGCGACCTTTGCTCTTTGTTCGCTCAGCTATTTAACCCATTTTACCAGGTTACAAAGAGATCTCCTTAAGGAGCTAGGAGATACTCTTCAGGCTTCCAACAGAGTTGCCGCCCAGCTTGCTACCCTCAGTTCTGTAGTCAACTCATCCATGCACCTCATCTCTTATGCAGCTGATGGAACGAGTAGGGCAGCGGGTACAGGAGTTGCTCTTAGGAGACACTCCTGGATGCGCTTGTGTTCCTTCGTGGTGCCCTTCAAGTCATCCTTCGTGAACACTCCCTTTGATGGCTCGTCCCTTTTCGGGCCTAAAGTGAAGGAAACCTTAACCAAGTGTGAATAGGACAGAAAGACAGTCTGCCATCGGGGTCCATTTTTCCACCGCTACCCGACCCTACACTAAAGGTCAAGGGAGAGGAAAAATGTGGTTCTGAAAAGCCCAAGGAGCCTTTCAGGACACATGTGGTGAACCCCCCTCCAAAGGGAGAGGAGAGGGCAATAATGGAAGCTGCCACCATCGCAGCATAGGGGGGTTCGCAACACCAAGGTGACAGAGATCACTTCTCTGGGAAGCCCTATCAGCGCTCCTGAAAGGTGGCTCAACTGTCGTGCTCTGGAGGCAGTCGGGGGTCACTTATCTTTGTATCCAGACGTCTGGCTCAAAATAAAAGACAGCTGGGTATAAACTATAATTTCCAGAGGATACTTCATCACATTTACCACACCCTCTCCACTCATAAGAAAAATCCCGGACGTTCCACCCAGTTATAGGGAACAGGCGACAATAGAGGTCCAAATGTTGCTATCAAAAAGAGTCATCCAACCAGTCCCAGCAGACCAGACAGGATCCGGAACTTACTCAGGATTCATTTTGGTTCCAAAGAAGACTGGGGACTGGAGACCCATATTGGACCTCAGCAGACTGAACAAATATGTAAAGAAAGAGAAGTTCTGGATGGTCACGCTTCAGTCTATACTCCCATTCTTAGGGAAGGACAATTGGATGTGCTCGATAGATCTCAAGGATGCGTACTACCTCATAAAAATGGCCAGGCCATCCGGGGATCATCTGCGCTTCCGGCTGTGAGCCAATCATTACCAGTTTCGAGCCCTGCCCTTTTGTCTCACTACAGCCCCCAGAGTGTTCACCAAATGCATGACAGTGGTCACGGCTCACCTGAGGCATCTAGGATTCCAGGTGTTTCCGTACCTAGACAATTGGCTCCTTTCCTCCACCACCAGGTATCAACTCATTCCAGCCAGGGAGTCCACTCTGTCACTCTGCAATCAACTGAGCATTACAATCAACTCAGAAAAATCTGCCTTGTCGCCATCGCAGCAAATCATTTTTATCCCGGCAGAGTTGGACACCACCACCACCAAACTAAGGCTGCCAATAGGAAGAGGCTTTCTTCTTCGTCAGCATGTCAGCATTCTGATATCAAAAGACAGAGCACCAGCATCAGATGTTCTGAAATTATAGGGCATGATGGCAGCAGCAATTTTGGCTATTCCACTAGCTCGTATGGACATGCGGATACTACAGTGACTGCTGTTCACTCAATGGTCTTACCAAGAGCTCCCCATGACTCACACTATAATGATCACAGATTCTTGCAAAAAGGGTCTTCAGTGGTTGTTGACCTCACTTCATGTCATGATAGGACACCCATTTGTGCTACCCATTCCAGTGGCTACAGTGACCATGAATGCTTCCCTGATGGGGGGGACATTTTCAGGGAAAGACTGCCCAAGGCACATGGACCAATCAAGAGAGACATCTGCTTATCAGTGTCCTGGAGATGAGAGCAGTACTTTTGGCGTTGCAGTACTTTCAGGACTCTCTTCCTCTGGGTACGATTGCGATTCAGTCAGGCATGTTGGTGGTCTGGTATTTGAACAAACAAGGAGGAACCAGGTCTTACCCCCTTTGTCGCGAGGTTCTCAGAGTTTGGCAGCGGGCTGTTTTCACCCAGCACTTTCTGTTGACAACGCACATCCTGGGGAAATCCAACATGATGGCAGATATGCTGAGCAGGGCAGTCCTGTTGCCCCACAAGTGGTCCCTCAAGAAAGAAATAGCGGACAGGGTATTCGCAGGTGGGGCCAGCCTTGCTGTGACCTTTTTGCCAGTGACATGAACATGAAATGCAGAAGCTACTTTGCCCTGATTCCCCCTCCGGGAGAAGCCCCAAGGGACGCACTCGTACACGATTGGCCTCTGGGTCTCCTCTATGCATTTCCACCAATCCTGTTGATACCCAAGGTTCTACAGAAGGCAAAAACCCTGGGAAGGACCATCATTCTAATAGCCCCTCATTGGCCTCATCAAATTTGGTTCCCCTTCCTTCGACTTCATCTTTTGGAGAACCCTTGGATTCTGGATCCAGTTCCAGACGACCTGACGCACTCGTCACAGGATCTTCATCCCTCTCTGCAGTCCCTGAAGCAGACAGCTTGGCCACTCCAATTCCCATCATAGCCAGGTTCCATAACCTCTCCAGTGAGACAAAACGGATCCTTTTATCTTCTCATAAATCTTCTACTAGGAAGCTATATCGTAGCAAGTGGAAGAAAAATGTCTGTATGGGCCTCTAAAAATAATATTTATCCTTACCAAGTCCCTATGACCTCCATTTTAGAGTTCTTGACTAGGATTTTTAACAAAGGAGCTGCAGCAGCAACAGTTTGTGTTCAATTGGCTGCTATTTCTAATTTTCATCTTGGAAATGAAGGGTTGAATATTATGTCTCACAAGTTATCCAAAGCTTTTCTCAAAGGGACTCTTCATATTAGAGCACCTGTGAAATCTCCCTATTCTCCATGGAATCTAAATTGTATGCCTTCCCGGATAATTCTTTTGCCATTTGAACCAGCTTCTCTTGCGACCTCATATTTTTGTCATGGAAGACCATCTTTCTGATGGCTATTACATCTGCCTGCAGTATGTCAGAGCTTCAAGCATTATCCATCAAGCCTCTCTATTTGATATTCCATGCTGACATAGTCTCACTTAGAACAAACCCCTCATTTTTGCCCAAAGTTTGCACTGAAACCAATCTCAACCAAATTATTGATTTGCCAGTCTTCTTCCCCAACCATTCGAACAATTTAGAGTATATGCTGCACAAACTTGATGTTCACAGACAGCTCAGATTTTATTCGGATACAACAAAAGATTTCAGAAAATCAGACCAGCTTTTTGTTTCATTTTCGTACTCCAGGAAGGGTAGGTCAGTGGCTAAAACAGTTCTGTCTAAATGGTTATCCAATTGTATCACTTTTGCCTGTTCAGCTGCCAATATGCCTTTGCAACATAAGATTAAAGCCCACTCAACCAGAGCAGTTTCTACATAATCTGCTTTTTCTGCCAGACTTCCCATTGATAACATTTGTGCAGCAGCCACTTGGTCAAAACCTCATACTTTTATCACTCATTAGAAAGTTGACAGTGCCTCCTTTGGATCCACGGTCCTGAGATATATATTCCTGTGAGCCACCCAAGGTTGATGGTGCTTGGGACGCTACCCATCAGTAAAGAATGAACGCAGAGATTGAACAACTTCACATAAAGAAGTTATGTATTTACCATAATATTCCATGTGAGTTCTTCATCTCGTCTTCATTCTTGCATCCCTCCCTCTTACACCCTCCTGGGCTGTTAGATGACCAAGATGCTGGATCCATCCTGGTTACTTAAGTACATAACTTCTTTTCATTTATCATGACCTGGGTATATATTAAGCTTTTGAAAGGGGGGGGGGGTTAATTTGAGCATGTTTTTTATACTAGAAAGTTTTCCTCCAAAATGATACTTTGGTTTTGCTCTTGCCAATAGGTTGAATATAAAAGAACATTTGGGGTTTTTATTGCTACTATTAATTTGTAGGCTTTTGAGATCATTTTATTTTTATAAGATAAGGTTTTTATTATTGACTGGATTATTTTGATTTCTTGTTCTTTTATAGTTTTTGTGCAGAATTTGGCATTTATGAGCAATATGAACGATCCGAGTATAGCATATTTTTTTGGTATTCCCAATTTAGTTCTTATTTTGGTATTGTCACATTTGCTTAGTTTGTATATTTCCCAGATTGTAATATTTTTAAAGTATAATTTGTTAAGTTTATTGTTTGGTTATTGAGCTTCAAATTTGGGTTAAGATAATTGGGTTGTAGTAAATCCAATGTATTTGTTGGGTAAAGCGATGCTAAGAAATTATTAATTTTATTTTTATTCACCTAGTGGAGATTTTGTGCATTACTTTTTTTAGGTTTATAAAAGGGAGGCATTTTGGGTTAATGTTAACAGAAGTTATCTGATTGTAGCAGATTTTTGTCCATAGAGGAGACCAAGTTTGGATATTAGTGTCATGGTTAGATATTTGTATTATTGTACTGGTACTTATGATAATATAATAGAGTTTAAAATCTGGTAACCCCAAGCCGCCCCTTTTTTTTTTTCTTTTTTTGGTAATTCGAGTTTGTCATAGCTGATTCTTATAGATTTCGAATGCCAGATGAAACTAGAGAGGGCAGTTTTCATTTTTTTTTGGAAAATTTTTGGGGAATGTTTAGGTTTGGGGCATTGAGTTGATATAGAATTCTAAGTAGGATATTCATTTTAATGATGCTTGCTCTAGATAGGAGAGAAAGATTTATATTCTTCCACCTAGAAATGTCACATTCAATGCTTTCCTATGAATTTTGGAGATTTGCTTTCAGCATTTCATTGTGTATGGGTGTAATTTATGCCTAAGGTGTCTTAGTTTTGAGTTTTATTTTACTTTCGGGAAAATAAAATTCCTTGTGACCAATTGGGTTTATTGGGAAAGTATATGATTTCTTAGGATTGATATTATAGTTTGATATATTGGAGAATTTTTCTATTGCTTTTGGTGTTTTGTGTAAATCGGTATTTGGGAGCTCAAAGTAGATATTGAGATCATCTGCAAAGACTGTAAATTTGAGGTCAGTATTTAGTAGCTTAGGTATATGATATGTTTTTTGGGTAAGTAGAGGAGTAAAGGTTCAAGGTAGAGATTAAAGAGGTAGAGGGATAGAGGACACCCTTGTCTCATCCCATTGGATATTTTCAAAGGATTGGATTTAATTTGTATTTTTGAGTGGTCTGAAATATAGGGGGTATTAATTGTACTAGCGCTCAAGGTGTTGATTTTGATTTGTATTTTTGAGTGGTCTGAAAAAGATCTGGGATGTACTTTATAGTTTATCTTAGAATTAGCTAAGTTTTCAGAAACTAGAAAGAAATCAATTCTTGACCATGACTTGTCTTGCCGAAAAGAAAGTGTACATATTTATTGATCTGTCATGTTGATGTAGTGTACAAGGATCTGTCAGATTAAAATTATTTATTAGTTCTTCTAATGCTAATGTGACCTGCAGTGATTGTTTACTTTCCTTATGTGATTGATTATGTTGGGGTTCACTAGGGAGTTCCAATCTCCACCAGTAATGTAATAGTAATTTTTAAATTGCATTAAAATATTACTTTTGCTCATTTGTCATAGGAGTCTCTTGGAGGTATGTTACACTACATTTATTTTGGTATGTTAGGTGCATGACTAAGTTCCTTCTTTTTTTTTTTTTTTTATCTTGAAGACCATGTATATTCCATGAATCAGTTGTAATCATTTCTCTGTATTAATTCTCTTTCCTATTTAGTAAATCACAAAAAGAAAACTAATAAAATAGAAACAAGGCGGAGGCACCAGCAGACAAAATCCACGAGAAAAGAAATAGCGTAAATTTGTTTAATTTTCCACTTTCGTCCGTAGACTTCTTCAGAATAACACATACTGACACAAACAAGGTTTAAATAGACAAAACATCACTATGGTAATTAATAAGAAACAATCAATGATGTCATGACAACAATTAACCACATTGAGACCTGGTGGACGGTCAGACCTCAATTTGATCTGCCAATATGTCTCCCTCTGCAAAAGGAAATTTTTAAAATCCCCCTCCCTTTTGTCTTTCTTACAGACCTCCAAAACTGAAAATATTAAACTTTTAATTGATAACAACACCGTTAAATTGCAGTGTTTGAAGGAGGAAATAATTACATCTGAATTATTTTTTAAAGAGTCCTTAAATGAGAAGGGCTTTGGTGAATTTCATGACTCCATAATTAAGGAGCTTAAACACTCTTCTGTGGACAACGTTAATCGGAAACATGGCAAGCTACTTCGGGACTTTAGTGCTTATGAAAATAATTCAGCGTATTTGTCATTTGTTAGTTCTAACAAACCTCACAAGGGTTACAATGGTTCAAAACAGACAATGTCTAAGTCCAACAACCAGTGGGACAGAAAGTTT
>NC_056745.1:680872799-680888107 GCF_019279795.1 Protopterus annectens | reverse complement strand
CGGGGGAAAAAGGGATTTTGGGGAACCCCTGATCAGAGTTAATTAGGTCTTCGGCCATTTTGAGCATCTGCTTTTCAGGCATGAAGGCCTGTCCAGGTGAATGCTGTACTTGCTTCTTTGTCTTTAAAGTTACTTTAGACTTGGCTGTAGATGCAATGGTTAGTTGTGTAGGTCTGAAAACACCCTCAGAAGCAGATGCCTGCTCAGCGGCTCCGGACCCATCTGAAGGGTTAATCTCCGTAGGCCCAACACCTTGAGTATCCAGAGGCCTAGGCAACTCCACGTGGGAGTCTGTTGTGGCCTGTGGCTCTGAGGTAGCGGGTGTCAGGGGCTGCAAAAGCGCCTCACTGAGAACCGGCAACTGGCCTAGAAGAGGCTTCGTCGTCAGTTCTGGGCCTCGGATGCC
The DNA here is from genome assembly GCF_019279795.1 of Protopterus annectens. Classification (NCBI taxonomy): domain Eukaryota; kingdom Metazoa; phylum Chordata; order Ceratodontiformes; family Protopteridae; genus Protopterus; species Protopterus annectens. Next base: position 680,887,701 of record NC_056745.1, on the reverse strand, counting down.
TGTCCTAATCTTTATCTTTGCGTTTTTTGTGAATTCCGGTCGTCGGTTGTTCCGACAGCATGGTATAATTAAACCTTCAGCCAAAATAGTCGCGTGCAAAATCAAACTGACGTTTAATAGTGCGTTTGTTAAATCTAGCACAAAACCGACAACTAGTGACGTCGCGATCTGGGCCTAGGCATGGAATACAGTAAGAATGAAAATCCTTATGAGGTATTTGCTTCCCACAAGAAATACAATTAACTTTTACTGACATTGGTCTGAGGCAAGAAAAAGTTTCCCCAATGGGGTACTTAGCTTTATTGAAGACTTCGGATCTGAAATAGAATTTGAAATCTCAGGAGTCGGCCGACCAGCACTTGCGAACTGCTTTTGCTTCGGGCACCGCACAGCAAGAAAGACTGAAGAAAATGGGTCTGCTGCATCTTATATACCCCTGGCGCACTGACGTCAGGGAAGAAGCGACAGCAGCCGATGCCGGACCAAGACTTTGGAACTCTGGCCGACTGCGGGACCGCCTGATGGCAGGATAACCCAAGTGTAATGACTGCAGCAGTGAAACACGAACATCAATACAAAGGCAGGCAGGCCAGATATCACAGGAGGCAATGTCAGACAACGTACTCTCCAAAGGAGAAGTGGAAGGATTACTTGGAGTAAGACCACGTTTAGGCAGTAACTAAACGTGCAACACTGTGCCTAGCTATGGGGTAAGAGTTGCCTAATGGAAAAGGCATTTAACTTAGTGTTACTGTGATAGCAAATACAAAGTTTGTCATTATGGAAGAGCCTACTACAGTAAAACAGGAGGAGTATTTGACCATATTAAAGTTATAAGGAAACAGTCCACTATTGGCTAACATTAAGATGAGTATTCGTACACCAGTGCAATTCTCACCATGAAATGTTAGGAAACAAAAAACAATGGGTCCCAACATGAAGAGCCAGAGAGAGAGCCACAGAGAGAGCAAAAGCCAGAGCGAAAGAGGGAGAGCCAGAGTGAGAGAGAGAGCAAGCATGACAGCGAGAGCCAGAGTGAGAGAGAGAGAGCGAGCACGAGAGCGAGAGAGACAGTGGGAGAGAGACAGCGACAGCTTGCACCTGCATTCATGCCCAGTGTGCATGAGAATGAGAAAAAAAAAAAAAAAAGTGTAGTTGCCAGAAAGTAGCCAAGACGGTGAAACTGGTCACCAGTGGGGCAACACAGGGCTCCAAGAACCATTCCTATTTGGCATGTACTTCTCAGAGGTAAAGACTAATGTCAAGGACTTTTGACTGACTAAGTTCGCAGTGGACTACAAACTGGGAGCCATCACAGACTCCTCCATGACAGAAGCACCTTACAAGAGGGTTTTACACAGACAAATGACTGGTGCCAAAGTCACAGACTAAAACTCAATGCCAAAAATCCATTATAGTGCTTTTGGGAAAGCTGTCATCCAAGTTAATTACTCGATCAATAAGACACCCCTAAGAACTGCCAACATGTGACCAAAGTAGTAAGAAAATCATTCTATGTCACCCAAACTTAAAAAGGTATGGCATCCAGGTCCAAGAAGTAATAGTGCCACTTTATTCAGCCCTCAGACCCACCATAGAGTATAATTCCCACTTCAGCATGTACGTGACCAGACATATGCAACAGTTGAACGCCTTACCAGGAGACTCTAGGGTATAAATACATTGCCCTATAGAGATCTTAAAAACCTATCTACATACTCTTTCGCCTAAGGGTTACTGAGACATGATCTATGCCTGCCATACAAAGCATCTTCAGGACCAACTCTGATGGACCTTTTGGACATCTGCAAAATTAACAGCATTAGAATCACTAGATCCAAGGATTTAAATTTTGATTGTGACAGAAATAAAACATGCTGGCAAGACATATGTGTCTCAGAGGATCTTCATGCTATGGAACAGGCTCCACATCCACATAAAGCATCCCTAGCCCTACTGAAGCATAACCTTGACCAATGGAAGAGAAATCAGAAATTCACCCCAAGTCTGGCCCAACTGTCTGATAACCAGAGGCAGACAATGTTCTAATGAATACCCCTGCAGACACACACAACCTCTGGAAACATCCTAACATACTCCCTTCTAACAAATACCCGTAATACATAGGGACACAATTGGGTTGGACTGCACAGGTGCTTCAAGATGAAGTAGATTGTGCTTCTGCTGACAATTCTAGTCATTAGGCACCAGTTATTACAAGATGGGGCTGAGACATTCAATACTAGTCAGAGCTTCATAATCCAAAAGTTATGTACTCACCATAGCATTCCATCTGAGTAGTTGTACTTTGTCTTCAACCTTTGGGCTTCGGATCCAACATGGATCTGACACGGCCGCATAGCTAGCATCTTTGATCAAAGCTCTCAGCTCCTCCCTTCTACTCATAATGCCCAGTCTCCTTCCTTCCTTCAGATCGAGTTTGCTGCTCATAAGACAAACTCAACTCAACAATGCCTTACCAATATAGATTCATGTCGTACTCTGAGCCAAGGAACATACAGAATGGCTATGAGAGGTACACTTCAACACATGGTCATAACAAAAGCGACAAGGCAGGGGGAAGGAGGGGGGATGGTTGAAGACGAAGTACAACTACTTAGATGGAACATTATGGTGAGTACCTAACTTTTTTATCTGAAGTAATTTACTTCATTTGGTCTTCTACCTTTGGGACAGTCTCTCCAGCTACTTAGCAACTGGGAGGCCCTCATGGAAGGATATTTCAGAGCATGGCAGAGCCAAAAGAAGCCCTACCTCTGGAAATTGTATCCAACTTGTAGTGGGAAATGAAGGTTTGAAATGAGGACCATGTGGCGGCAGAGCAGATGTCATCCAGCGAGACCCTGGACCAGAAAGCCTACAAAGTAGCCATAGACCTGGTAGTGTATGTTTTCACCTGACTCAGCGGAGAGAGCCCTCATGCTAAACAAGCTCTGGATATGCATTGGGATATCCATCTGGCAATTGTGACTTTGGAAAATGGTTTTCCTAAAAAGTGCTTAGCATAAGAAACAAACAACTGGTCAGACTTTAGAAAGGATTTGGCCCTGTGCAAGTAGAAACGTAGTTGTCTATGTACATCTAGCAAATGCAATTTATATTCTCTCTTGCTCTGGAAATTTGGGAAAATACTGATAGATTGATTTATGTTAACTTCAGAGGCCACCTTAGGCAAAAAAGGATGGATTAGTATGTAAGGAGACTCTATCCTTATGGAAGATCATATAAGGCACTTTGATAGAGAGAGCTTGGGGTTCTAACACTCTCCTAGCAGAAGTGATGGCTACCAAAAAGGCAGTCTTCCAGGATAGCTATTGTAACTCACCTGTAGCTGCAGGTTCAAAAGGGGGAGAGGCTAGAGCCTGGAGAACAAGAGTAAGGTCCCACAGATTTGTTGGATCTTTCACTGAGGGATGTAGTAGAAAGGTACCCTTAAGAAAAGTCTTGCAGAGTTTAGAAGACGCCAAGGAAGTCACATTGTCACCGATATGGAAATTAGAAACAGTGGCAAGTTGTACTTTACAGTAGACAAACTGGTGCCCTGCTGGAAAAGATCTGTTAAAAAATCTATAACAGAAGCTGGAGCCGTAAAGCGGTCTAAGGCCTGTTGTGAGGCCCAGATAGAAAAACGTTTCCATTTGCTTGAGTAAACTCTTCTGGTGGGCGACTTGGGAGCCGCAACCAGAATCTCCTTAACGGAGGAAGATAAACTGGGACTCCTGACAATCATGAGAACTGGAGAAGCCAGGCCGTAAGCTTCAGACTGACCAGATCTGGATGAGATATCCCAGAGGGATGCAAAATAAGATCCGGAACTGGATCCAGAGTCCAAGATGAAACTACTGCATGAGACCATAGGGATGGGAACCAGACTTATAGTGAGGCCAGAATAGGACAATGAGGATGACAGTGTCCCCCAGTCTGCGAGCTTTCTGAAGAAACTTGGAGATAAAGGGTGGGGGAGGAAAGACAGAGTAGACCGGGTGGCCAAGCATGAACCAGAGCGTCTCTAGGGGCTTCCCCCTGAGGGGAGTTCAGAGCAAAAAACTCAATGCACTTCACGTAGGAAGGAGATACGAACAGATCGCAGCAAGGATGACCCCACCTGAGGAAGATCCACTCCACCACTGAAGAGTTCAGAGACCACTCGTAAGGCAGAAGGATAGACCTACTCAGCCTATCCATGAGAATATGTTGGATTGACCCGGAATTTGCTTTGCTACCAGAAAATGACCGGTGGAGATCACCCACTCCCACACTCTCATGGCTTCACGACAAAGAGGAAAGGATCTGGTTCCCCCGTTTGTTGCTGTACCAGACTACTGACATATTGTCAGTCTGAATGGCAATCGTCCCTAGAGGAAGAAGGGGCTTAACGGCTTGCAACGCTAGAAGCACCGCTCTCCTCTCTAGATAGTTGATATGCAAACTGGTCTCAGGTAGGGACCACGTGCCTTGGACTGTCCGTCCCGAGCAATACCCTCCCCCCACCCGAGCTGGGAGGCATCAGTGGTCACCGTGGTTTTGGGCAAGGGTGGAAGAAAAGGACAACCCTTCCTAAGGTCCAGACACTGAATCCACCACAGAAAGGAGTCCCTGCACACCTGAGATATTCGGACAGGGTAAGACAAGGTTTGATCCAGAAGAGACCACTGGACGGCCAGGGTCCATTAAAGAATCCACATGTGAAGGCGTGCTAAGGGCAATAAATGGATCATAGCTGCCATAGAACCCAAGTCCCTGAGGATGGCAGATCGTAGTTGCTATAGACCCCAAGGACATGAGGACTGCTTCCACCATTGGAACCTCTGCATAAAGAAGCTGTAACAAATGCAGCTTTAGACTGTGTATTCTCTCTGGAGTGAGGAAAAACCTGAATTCGAATCGCTTCCAACCTTGCTCTGATGAAGTCCAGGCTCTGAACCGGAGTCAGCGCTGATTTGGAAAGATTGAAGGTAATGCCTAAATGGTTGGCTAAAAGCAGAAAAGCAGAAAAGTGTCCCTGGCATGACATAGTAGATGCTTGGTCGGGGCAACAAAGAGCCAATCGTCCAGTTATGGGAAAACCTGGATACCCTGAAGCCTCAGGTGAGCCGCTACTACTGCCATCAATTTGGTAAACACCCGGGGGGCAGTGGTGAGACCAAAGGGGAGGGCTCTGAACTGAAAATGATTGGCTCCTAGTTGGAAGCGGAGGAACCTCCGGGAGCATCTGTCCATTTTTATATGGTAGTACATGTCTTGGAGGTCAATCGAGCACATCCAGTCATTTGTCTGCAGATAGGACAGGACAGAAAGGAGAGTGACCATCCAAGATTTCATCTTGTTAACTTCCAGGTTCAGGGTGGAAAGATCCAGGATGGGTCTCTGGTCCCCCCATCTTCTTTGGCATTAAAAAGAACCTGGAACAGAAACCCAATATGGACTGGTCTAGGGACACCTTTGGATGACTCTTTCTTAGCAGCTTTTCTATTTCCAAGGCTACTGCCTCTCTGAGCGGGTGGGACATCTGGGAGGTGTCTGGGAAGCAGTGTCTGGGCAAAGGGAATGGAATAGCCTCTGGATATGATCTGCAGCATCCATCAATTGTAACAGACTCCCATGCCACTGGGTGCAGTGAAAGATGACCCCCAACTGCCACCAGAGAGAAGTCGTGCAATCCTTCAGGGCTGCTGCCCGGGGCTGTCAGAGAAAGGTTCTCGAGACCCAGTATTTTCGGGCCGCTTCTGCCTCTGGGCCAGCACCTATCGTAACCCCCTCTGCCTCTGGTGGACGAGTTGTCTTGAGTGTCCTGGAAAAGGCAGAGACTTCCGTAACCACATCTTCATCCCTCGCTGATTCCTGGAGAAAAGATCATTTGGGGGGAGGGGGGGAGTGGATCCCAAGGGCAGACAGAGTCTTCCAATCCTTTTCACTCTGGACAAGTGTCTCCTTCACTGACTTCCCAAAGAGGTAAGTACCGTCATGTGTGGAATTGGTAAAAAGACGCCTTGAAGGAGTCAGAAAATTGACACAGCTGGAGACAGGAATGACGCCTAATGGTGATTCCTGAACCGGCCGCCCTAGCAGATCCCCCCCACAGCATGGGAGAGGAGACGCATGGACATACTGGAGATGGCCTTCAGAGTGGCTATGCGGGTGAAGAACATTTTCTTGTTCTCAGCCGACATGGACTCTGGGGTCAATTCAGTGACCTCCTTGACCAGGTCATGCTGCAATTGTGTCAGGTGTGCCATGCAGTTCAGCACCCTAACAGCAAAGGTTGCTGAAGCATACACCCACTTTCCGAAACGGTCCAGCGTATCTGACTAGCACTCAGGCGGGTGGACTGTAAAGCTCTCCTGGGCGAGCTCTTTCTTGGTGGCCACTGCCACGAACATAGCATCCACTGGGCACCCTTTAAACCAAACATTCTGTCCGGAGGGCTATGGACTTGGTCGGGTCACTTCAGGATGGGCTCCACCATGTCCGGTTCCTTCCATGCCAGAGATGGGCTCCACCATGTCCTGTTCCTTCCATGCCAGAGATGTTATAAAAACCACCAAGGGATCCCCTGGAAAGGACACCCAGAAAATAGATGGGCCCATGCCAAATGCCTTGAGAAACATTGCTTCGCCCGGGGTTGGCTTTTGGGTAGATCACACCCCCCCCTTTTAGCAAAGGATCTCCATGATGTCTCCAAATGAGACATCCTCGGGGGAGATGGGGGGAACATTCCCCTTCCTCCAATTCAGTGTCTGAAGTGAGGGACTCAGACAGGGAGTCCAAGGGCCTCCTCTTGCATGTTTGTTTGCATGGAGCCTCCTCAGTGGGATTCTGGAGAGGGCCAGCAAACTTCCTGCTGCTCTCCAAGTGGAGCGTCCCGGGGCAAAACTGGCACAGGCTGTCCCTGAGAGGACAAGACAGTCAGGAGATGGTAAAGGGTCTCAAAGGAATCGTGAGGTCCCTCTCCACCACATCGAATACAGAGAGAACGGACCTCCTTAGCACATCCAATGGAGCCATACCCCTCTGATTCGACAGGGGAGTCGGAGCAGAGATACCCAGGGAGACGCTGTGCTCCGACCCACTCTGAGCTGACAGCACCCCCTCAGATCCGACCTCGAGACGACTACAGCTCTGAGAGCTCGGATCCGACCCACTCAATGCAACGGCCGGCATTGAGGAAAAAGGAACTACAGTCTGTGCTGACCCTGCTACCCTGAGGGACCTTGGATCCAAAGGCTCCAAAACCACTGGTCAGATCGGAGAAGGAGCTATCTGAGAGAAAAAAGGTTGCGAGGCACCCCCTCCAGAGGGAGAGGGTGCTGGCAAGACCCCCCACCTGGATTTGGGTATGGATAAACTTCTGCATCATCTTGTCCACCTCTGTTTCACTGAGGCTCCAGGTGAAGCAGGATGAAGACGCACAGAAACAGGCCTACATACATGCTGGGGGGGTGACAAGCGACCGTACCTTAATGACCTCCGGCACTGGGGAAAATCATGGAGAGCAGAGGTGAGGGGAACTAGGCCTGGAAACAGAAGCCACTTTCAGTGGAGGACTATCCGGCGCAGAGCAGTCAGGAGACCCCCTGCAAGGCCTATCTTTCTTGGCCTTCTCCACTTCCATAGGCCTCTTGGCAGAAGTTTGAGTCCCTGAGGCCTGGGAAGGGGAATTAGAAGAGGAGAGAAGGGCCGTTCCCGATGTGGGCAAAAGGCCCTTGACAATTAGTTTGTTCCTCCTGTCCTAAAGTGCTCTGGGATTAAACCCAGAGCAGATAGGACAGGAGGTATCAAGATGTGCAGCTCCCAGGCACGGCACGCACAGTGTGTGGCCATCAGCCGGAAAGAGCTTATTGCCACACTCTGAGCAATGCTTGAAACCAGGTTTGGGAGTTTCAGACATGATCTCCCAAATGAGGTCCAAACACTCCTCCTTCCCTTCTTTTCTAGTGTGAGTAAAAGTTTTTTTTTTTTTTTTTTAAACCAATGACTGTCATGCAGGGAGGATAGGTAAAAAAAAGAAGGTAAGATTATAGCAAACAAATCACACTTACAAACCCTCAAAAAAATTTGAAAACAAATTGCCTCACTGCTAAGAGCATGGACCACGCTGCTTGCTATATCAGAGGCAAACGAGATCTGAAAGGAGGAAGGAGACAAGGGTCATTATGGGTAGAGGTGAGGAGCCGAGAGCTTGGATCAAAGATGCTAGCTATGTGGCTGTGTCAGATCCACGTCAGATCCGAAGCCCAAAGGCTGAAGACCAAATGAAGTAAACTACTTCAGATCCAGCTTTATTAGAGCATTCAAACTTTCTTTTGCCCTGCCCTTTTTGTCTTAAGAGTTTGAGCAATGTATATAAAGTAACTTGCTCAGAGTCGCACAGTATTTAAATTTAAGAATCAAACCCTGTACCTTTTAATATAGAAAACAGCTCACTAAGAGCTTACAGCCTTAATTGTCACACCAAATTCTGAATCTTCACTACAATCACAACATTTCCAGCTGATGGGGATATGAAAATCTTATATTTCCTGAAAACAGAGTACACAATTCTTAATTATATTTTTCACCTAAAACATTGCTTTTTGTTAATACTTTCCTCAAGAGATCATCGATTACACTATTTTTGGTTTCAGAGCCTTGTCTCTTCATTTTCTGATAACAATGAGTTTTATGATCAGAGTTTTATAATTCTTGTTCAGAAAATGCAATCTATCCCATTCACCTTCAGAAAATGCAAACTGATGCAAAGCCTGTTCTGTTAAATTAAGTAAATAAAGGTAGTCTGCCTCATCCTTTTCTGCTTTGCCTCATATTTATGCCTTGTCCGTTATTAGCTTCTTTGCTCTGGTAAATCACCAAGGATTATAGTCTGTCAGTAATACCAGCTTGTGTTCAGAAAATCCATGTTAATGCAAAGCCTGTTTTGTTAATTTAAGTGAACTAAGGTGGTCTGATTCTTATCCGTCTGGTTTTGCAAAACATCTAATTTAGCTTCATATTTATGCCTTGTATCTCATCAATTTCTTTTTTTTTTCTGAAAAATCAGAAAGGATTTGCATTCAGTAATGCCAGTCATTAGAGCTCCACAGTTCTTATTTTCAAAAAAATGCATGTTCACACAACATCTATAGTTGTGTTAACTTTAAGTGCTTGACAGCTGCATGGTACCTAAAGCTCTGAGATGTTGACTATTTCCTGCAGAGTTACAATCTTTCCACCTTCCTTTGCCTACTATGTGGCTTTGAGCAAGTCAGTTAACCATACGGTGCTTCCACATTCACTAGTAAGTAATAGGCTAACTGCCCTTGTGAGCCATTAAGCCAAACCAATTTCCCTATTAAAGGTGAGGATCAAACTCTGTACCTTTGTTTTTCATTATGCCAAACCTGCCCCTCCTTTGCAAGTTGTCCCTGAAAAGGGACACAACCAGGTAAACTTAATGGACAAACAAAGATAAAACTAAAATCTGTCCCTTTTGGGGTCTTTATCCCCTCATTAGTTTTGGGTTTATCCAGAATTCTTGAGTAAAGAATCTGAGAGGTATTTTGGTCTGTCCCTTGTGAAATCTGTGTTTTTCTGGCAAAGTACTGGGGATTGCAATCACTAAATGATAAGTATAAGCATTTTGTACCCTTTAGAAAACTCTTAGTCAAAAAGTTTATTTTATCTACTTTAAATCTACAAGAGAAATATTTTAAAGCTCATCTTATGTCTCTGTTTTGGACTTTTGAGCTACAAAATTGAAAGAGCTGAGCGAGTTGCACTGGTCCTGACAACAGCCAGCCAAGATACATTTCTGGGCCATTATTTATGAAATTATTCATTCACCTAATCCTAAGTCTGCAGTCATATAAAAGTACACAGACACACACACTATAGCTGTTCACTGCCAGATTTTGTTTTGCCTTATTTTTGCTGTCTGCTCCTCAAAATTGTGGCTGGTAATACTGACAGACTGCAGTCAATAAATGGCATACGTCAACTTCAGACTTCATACTCGTCAAAAATGTTTTACAGCAGAAAGACCACTACTTAAATTCTGCTCCTGATTTCAGGTGCTTTCCCTGGTTCTTGAGCTAAGATGTTAGAAGACACAGGGGGGTACAAAATGGGTTGGGACTGTACAGATCTCTCAACAGCAGGATGAAAATGCACTTACAGGTCTTTACGCATTTCTTCACTCACTTATCAAAAGGAAACCTTTGATATGTACAGAAACATGCAAGAGGCTTTATTTAATGGTCACATCAGTGTGTATGTAGATAAACACTTGGTTTCTGTATGCCAAAATAATTACAATGTAAAGGAAAAAATCAGTTGTAAACAGCATCATCATTAGCCATGTTATTTGGTTATGAGCCTGGTTTCCTTCTTTAGTTGACTGATGGTGTGTTTATTTGCCTGTGAATAAACATGACAGCATGAAGTCTACAAGTTTAATATCTTATCTATGAGTACATTTTATCCTAGCTCATTTTTTGTAGACTTGTGGGTATAAAAAAGCACTGTGTTTGGGCTGCTAGAGTATTGTCTTGCACTTACTACAGATGAATGCAACTTGTAATTGTTAGTGTGTTGCTTCCTGTAGAAGAGAATTTGATTCCCTCATCTTTTGTCTTCTGTACGAGTCTGAACAGGTAATTTCAGATGGTTCTCCTGGGCTGCTCTTGAAAAGGGACACTGACTTCCAATAGGCTCTCCCAGGCTGTTAGCAAATATGTTGTTACACATTTCTCTCGAATTCCTGCACCCTTCACATAACATCTTAATAGTACTTCAATACGTGCCACTTAACAATGACTCCCAGCAAGTCTTTCGGTTAAATGGGTTCCAAGATGCATTTTCAGTTAAGGTGGGTTTCAAGAAAAGTTCATTGTTGCATAATGCTAAGTCTATTTTCAGTGTGATAGTGGTTTGTTTAGCAAATATCTGTCAGGAGTTTTGCTTAAAATTTAAAAAAAAATATTGAAACAAGACACCCAAGTAGCAGGATATTGATATTGCTGGGAAGGGGAACCAGTTCATTACCCTGCCGAGGGTTCCATTTGACTTAGATCCAGCTCTGGGGATGAGAGATCAGTATACAGCCCTGGTAGACAAATGAAAAATACAATACAATACAAATTAAGAAACAAAAAACAGATATGAGTCTAGTGGGGTGAGAACAAAAAGGAAAATCAAAATGGATATTCTATTTATTTGTTTATTTTTTATTTTGTTAAATGGAGATGGGTCATAAGATTATGTAAAACAGTAAAGGGCAGTCTAGAAAAGTCAACCTGAAGAGGATGGACAGATGAGAGGAAAAGCACTTCTACAAGACTGAGGATACTGTCTTTAATCTGGAGATAAGGGAAAAGCTTTCATGGAAAAGAACAGAATGTGCGGTTAGAGGAGCTGGTGGATTGATGAAACAAACAGGGTTACCAGCTGTATTAAATAGGCAGACCAGATGGACACATTTATTTTTATATTTTTAATTGCCGTCACATTTATTTAAGTAATGTGAAGAAAACATTCATGTAAGTAATGTGAAAAACTTAAAACGACTCACCAAGAAAAGCTAAATAAAATGCTAGTGCAAAAAACATGCACATGTATGTCTGGATGTAGTCAGAATACTTTATTTTAGCTCACTAAACAGCCAACCAACAAAACCAAAGCTGAGCACTTTTATCAGCAGAGACAAACTGGTTGATCCAGGGATAAAATAAATAAATAAATAAAAAATCGGTGTGCCCTGTAGTTACGCACAAGAACCTATGGATTTATGGAGTGAGGGTGTCCAGAGTTTTTTTTTTCTTTAATGTAAACAAACCCCATGTGCTCTGGTTAGCAGTCAAACAGTGGAACTGCAATGGATGCACCCTGGGTGTGCCACTCAATCATGCAATTGACTGAAATCTCAGGCTGTCCTGCCCTCCTTGAAAAGCAAAATTCAGCCACCCTGTTCTATGAGAGGACAATCACGTTAGTTGTGCCATCATCCTCAGAAATATCAGAGGAGGGATGCTTACTTATTGTTTACCTACGCATGGTGACATGACACTTCAGTAATTAAGACATGCAGTGGTGCTGCCCAGGTCTGTTATTTCCTTCCATAAAAAACAAGAATATAGACCTCCCCATCCTTGAGGCAAATGCTTGTCGTCTCCATCTCTACTGAGGAGCTTGAAATGGCATGTGACTTTCCTAAACTAACAGGCAAGAATGCTCAGCCCCTTTATCTTTTCTGTCCCAAACAAATTCCTCCACCATCAAGACTACCAATCGATTCAGTATTTTCAGGGGGATAGAGCCTTGACTGCTATCCAATGTCATGGAGTTAAATCTCCAAAATTTAACTTTAATAAGATCTGCCTAAAGCATCTATAAAAAAATCAGTGAATTGTTATTGGCAATTATCCTTGTTTTTTCAGAATTTCACTTGAAATGAGTGTTTACTCACCTAGTCACAGAGGCCCCTACTGTTCCTTTCCTGTCAGCCTCCACGATGATACGGTTTTTTGACAACTGTTCCTGGATAAGGATCACTTTTTCTACACCCTTCACAATGAAGTAGCCGCCTGTAAATTAAATAAAAATTACAATGACTACAGAACAGCAGCTAATTGTTCACCATTTTGTATGCAAAGACAAGGTCAGCTCTGTACAATACCTCGCAAATTTGCATCTCCCCTCTGTAACCAAGTGCAGTGGGACACAGTGCAGATAAAGGTAACAGACAGCACACACAACTCCCTTCCTAACATCACATTTGCTACCTGCTCAAACAGGTGAGTGAAAGTACATGTGATGTTACTCTTGATTGTGTCAAAAGACAGCATGCCAAGATACAATACATGGCTCTTCCAAGTACGTTTTGGCAGGACAGATTTTTGTCAGGAGACCCACTCTTTCTCCACCAAATTGTCATGACCAGTTATAAACAGGCTTGTGAAAGATACAGTAATAACAATCCTCCCTACTGACTGAGATTAACCTTTTACCTTGTGTAAGTAGTCACTCATTTTACAAGACACAGAACATAGACTAAGGTGACAAACTACTTATATGAGTTCAGCTGATATTCAAAGGAGCTTTCTGCAATGGCCATCACTGGGGTACATCCTTCTAGTGTCCTCTTGCACTTATTTTCTTAAAGTCTCCAGTTCTAACAAATGCAGGAGTATAGCATCCCTCAGTCAAATTAATATAAGATTTGGTCCAAAACTTCTTGACACCTATTTGAATAAAAAAATAAATAAACCACACATTTTAATGTTTTATTTGCAAAACAACTTCCGGCCACAGAATTCTCACTAACAGCAGATAAGCAAAGAGGGGCTGAAAAAATGAGGTCCATCTCAAACATCAGCTGATATGATACATAAATCTCACATTTTATATCTCATTTCTCAAAAGATCTCTGCAGAAAGTGCAGCCAAACCAATCCCAAACAATGTCAAAAAAAAACACCCAAACAGGTGTGAAAACATCCTGAAAAGTCTTCTGAAATGGAGATGGGCATACTTCCAAGATGTTGCAACTTTAAGACCACTCCAAAACAGTCACTAGGAGACCAAGATTAGTGGCTTGAAGTAAGGCTCATCTGATCATCCAAGCAAGTCTGTCTTTGTGGAATTTCATCAGTAGACAAATGATTAGCATAAAAGAAACATAATTTAGGGAAAGTGGCAGGTAATTTCCTCACAAAGGTTATACAAGCATTAAATACCTTACCCAACTAACTTCTTAAGCTTGCTGGACAGAGACAATCCTGAAAAACTGTGTTTTTTTCCCCAAAACTAAAGACAAGCTGATTTCCATACTGACCCAATTCTGAGGGGCCACATGATTTCCACAGCGCCCCAATTCTGTGGGGCCACATGAACAGACTTTCTTGACCGAGAACTGCTCCACAAAAAATTTCAGTAGTGGCTTCAAACTAGGATGCTTGATTCCATGAAGAGGAATGTCCCACAAGGAAAGAGGAGTACTTTGTAAGTCACTCAAACAAGTTCCACTGCCTTGGCAAAAAAGAAATAGGAAATCACAAATCCTAACTTCCTTGTTCATGTAAAACATGTATAGCTAAGCATACTCAGTATACTCAAATCAGTACACTTTTTCTGAGCATCTCAGAAACTTTATGATTCAATGAACACAGAAAGTTTAAAACCGACTGTAGTAATGTCAGCTCTACAGAGCCATGCATGCTTACCTGATGTGAACGCACACCTTATAAGTTGAAGCAAGTGTAAATTGTGTGCATGCTTCACATGTGTAAAAGAACAGTACATTTATGTATGTGTGTGTCGGGGGGGGGGGGGGGACTTGAGGTCTGAGTACAAAAAATAAAACGTCTGGATACAAGGGTCATACCCAGCACTGCTGCTTGGCTGTTTAATACCACCAGCAGGATTTGGGGCTTCATAGGTTTATACTAGGCTATCTGCCCTAAGGCATTTATAAGCCTAGCCCAAAGTTTTGTGGCTTACGCCACCCCTTATATGAAAAAATACTGTGCCCATTAGTTTGTTGTGCCTCTGTCCAGCAGTGACACAGAGATGATTCCCGGGGTAAACCTACGATTTCCCATCCGCAGGTCAAGATTTCTCTTGAACAGAGCCAGCGAGGTGCTCTGCCTCACATGGACCGGGATTTTATTCCACAGCATAGGGAGTTCTCTGAGTGATAAATCTATCCCTCCAGCACGTCCTATTTATATCCGTGCTAAGGTTCAAGTCGCTTGCTCTAGTGGTTTTGGTGGATTTGGATTTTTTTGAGGTGGAGCATGTCCATTAATTCCGGGTTGGACATGGCCTTGTATGTCAGGCACATGTCACCTCTGAGCAGACGGTATGCGACTGAATAGAGCTGGAGTTTCAATCAGAAAGACATTTGGGTT
>NC_056745.1:680844647-680872299 GCF_019279795.1 Protopterus annectens | reverse complement strand
TGTAAGGAAGATCTAGAGAAATATAAACATTTCCTGAAGAGAGGGCAAATAGGAATATGTAGCTATGCATCCTTTAGGTCCAGAAAAACTACAAAGGCCTGCGGGAGAAGTACAGGGAACAGAGACTGAAGGGGCGATATTCTGAAAGAAGAAATTTTCAAAAAGGTGTTGAGAAAGGAGAGGTCTAGAATGGGTCTCCAAGAGCCCTCCTTCTCAGGAACCAAAAACATACAGGAGTAGAATCTCTTGCCTCTCTGGCAAGAAGATACTGGCCGATTAAGTACCTTGGTCCAAAAGGTCCTAAGAAAGAAGAGGAAAATAAGGCAACTAGCAAGGAGGGGGGGGGGAGTGAGGCTGAAGAATGCCTAAAAAGGGAGGAAGGGACTTCCAAACAATGTAGTAGCCACTGTGGATCAAAGAGAACCCATGTGCCCTTTTTGATCTGTTGCCAAATGGAAAAGGAGACCGTTAACCTTTGGGGAAAAAGGAATCAGGCCAAAATGAAGATAAGGTGAATTGTCAAATGGAAGCTGATTTGTATTGAGAGGAAGACCTTTGTCCCCTGGAAACCTGACTGGGTTTCAGAAAAAAAATATTAGATGGTATTTTACCCTTTAAAGGTTGCTTAAAATGCTTATGCATAAACAGACTTGCTTTAGAGGGCTAATTCCTTTGATATTTGGTTTTATACTATTTCTAACATCATATACTAATGTCTTGATGTTACAATTTTCAACAAAAAACAAAACAATTGAGAAAGGAATAGATTAAAGAAAAATATGTTTAAGGTCCTGTATGAACTTTCCCTTGCCTTGCAGTGCTTGAAAGAGATCCATAGTAGCAGAACCAAATTAATTCTGGGTATAGAGAGGAGCATGCAATTTAATTTTTACATCCTCTGGAAGGCTTTGAGCTGTAGCCAAAGCCATAAACACAGTCTAATGACGGGCCCTGATACAGCCACCATAGATAAAGCATCTGCAGCATCACAACTGCATTTAATGGAATAGTGAGCTACTTGCAAAACAGAACCAAGTATGGAAAAAGCTTTAATTTTAATATTAGAAACGTCAACCAACATGCCCCCCCAGTTTGTCAAGAAGGTAAAGCACATATCTAGTAGTGTGTCTAACAATTAATGGCCATAAAATCTGAGGAAGCAGAGTTAAGAACCTTCTTAACATGCCTACCTATTCAATGGAAGAGTTAAGTCACTTAGTGGGCTTGTCAGTAGAGAGGGAAATGACAGACAGGTCTTTTGAGGAAGTCTTACACAACCTTCTGAGCCTCGGGTACCTTACAGAACCTGTTCACCTTTTTAGCAGCAGGAAGCAGAGACCCAGGAGCACTGGTAACAGACATAAAAGAACCCGAGAGCTTCCAAAACAGGAGGAATTGCAGATGGTACAGGAAATTCATCTGTAAGCAATCATAGTATCTATTTTGAACCTTTAAGACATATGAGAGCTTTCACACAATGTTCCACCATTTTAAAAATAGTATCCCCAAATGAAATTTCTTCTACCACAGAAACAGGTAAGAGTATCCTCCTTGGACATCAAAACAAGAGGGAAGCGCATAATATTTCTTAATTATAATCAATATTTTACAAAGAAAATATTCATCTGTTCAAACATTTAGAGGTCATGACAGGCAAGATTCTATCACGATTCAATTAATCATATTCCAACTCACTGTTGCAGCAACAGTAGTTTTTTTTCTATTCGCAGAGATCTGTACTCCACTCCAGACATTTACTTATGCCTACTTATAACCTTGTATTCGTTTCCTGGTACTATCCTTCTCCAAATTCAGTTCTATACATGCCCTTTCCATTGCCTCAGTATTTAACTCCTTCAGACAAACACTACTTAATCAGCTTTATTAACTCCTTTTCGGCTAACAGATCATCCTTCATACTGCTCAGTACCTATTCAGCTTCACATGTGTTGTTCTCATCGGTAATCTTAAATCTAGCATTTCAGTTGGCTTTCTTCCACTATGTCACACACTTTTTCAGCTCCCATCTCTTAGGCTTCCCTAATTTGCTCTCCTACTGCCAATTCACTACCACCATACTAACCACATCAATGACCCCCCCCCCCCTTACAGGGAGGCTTGAATGGGTATACCCCTCTCAATTCATCTGAACATCTACAAGCTCTGCTTCAGTCATGTGTGGAGCACATTCTAGTCTATAAATCACCACCTCCTGTTTCTAGACCGCCCTTTACTAACAAGTCTAGATAAACAATCCGCAACTGTATTTCTGCTGGTTTTAAGTTACATATAGTTCAGTTGCAGACTTTCCTCTCTTTACTGACCCCCTTCTCCCCACAAAAAGTTACTTTTTTTTTATCTGTTTTTCCCCTGCTGTCTGCCAACCATCAGCTCTACAGCAGTAAAATCAACAATGCCCATTAGTTTCCATTCCTTGGGGCAACAGGTAACCACAGGAGATAATCATGCAGATATTGGGGGTTGTCCAGTGAGGGCCTGCATTATCTCCCTTCAGGGAAAGGTGCATAGTACTGGTCTGTATGCTATTAGTCCCAACTTACATGTGTGTGCAACACAGCAGACTGTAATGCCTCCCTGCCCTCAGTAAGAATTACTTGGAAACATACTGGTCATACTATTAAAACAGAGGGAATGAAGCCTGACAAGTCAGACTAGTTGTGCAAATGCCAAGGCCATAAGACGGAGACAGTACAGAGACTTCTTGGAATGATGCCGTAACTAGCAAAGTTTGCTCCTAATAATGTGAAAACAGACCATGTTAAAGTCAGGGTAAATACAGGAATGTCACCTACTTTTGATAACGTACATTTTAAGCAAAAAATAAGAAAATTAAGTCATTTGTTTTTTAGTTACTTCAAACCAAAAAGTGATTTTGTAGCAAAGGTTAATAGGACCCTACACATTCTGAGAATGATTATGTAATCTGAAATTTTTTTAGTTAATTACATACAAGTCTAAACCTGAGAGAGAAGCTTTAAACATTCTAGTGTACGTTATATTTTTAAATCTTCTGACAACGTTGACCTGCAGTGATTTCTAAGGTGTGTGGTGACAATGGAGATAAGAGAACATGACAGAAATCCCTGCAACTTTTTTTTCCCCAAGTATGCCTAGATAGTAGAGAATGCCCATTTTTAGAGAACACCTGAAAAGAGAGCGACAAAAACAGTGGTAACCGCCATTTTTACATACCTCCAAACAAATTCTTTTTTTAGATTCTTTATACAATGTTGCCAGCAGATGAAATGTTTCACTGATAGAACCCACTCAGTCAAAATACTTTATCAAACTAACATGTACTGATTCAAAGTTTTGTTATTAAGGTAAAATTGAACACAAGTAAATACATGTTTAAGTATAACAAAACTAAACCTACCTTCAAATGCTTTCTATGTAATAAAAAAACAATTTATACTCTGTAAACAATGCTTATGATACTATCCTCTGATTTTAATGTGATGTCAATGAATAGTTGTATTTCTCTTATTATATCAATGTACTTTTTTCTTTTATATTACTGCCTATGTAAATTGTACTTCTGGAGTTTTTCTGCCCAGGACTTCACTGGAAATGGGCTTATACCCGGACAGACAATCCCAGTAAACAAATGTAAAATAAATAAAATAAAAGTGCAGGATACATGCCATCCTATTACCAGGAATGCAGGGCATCTCCTTTCATATCTGGAAAAAGTAAAATGGAGATAGAATTCAGAGGTTAGTATGAAAATTACGTGTGTGTATATACAAACACACACATATATATATATATATATATATATATATATATATATATATATATATATATATACACACATACATACATACACACACACACATTTTATATATATATATATATATATATATATATATATATATATATACATACATATACACATATACACACACACACATAGATATATATATATATATATATATATATATATATATACATATACATTATATATATATATATATATATATATATATATATATATATATATATATATATATATATATATACACACATACATATACATACACACATTTGAGATATATATATATATATACGCACACACATACATATATACTTACATATATTCACACACATAAATATATATATATATATATATATATATATATATATATATATATATATATACACACACACATATATATATATATATATATATATATATATATATATGGGTTCACTTCAGTTCACTGAACTTTCAATTCACTGACTTTCATTTCACTGACACCATTTCACTGAAATTCATTTCATTGACAACTATTATTACAAAGTAAATGGAATATGCCCCCTTCCCCACTGTAGTGCGACCCTGGAGTTAGAATATATAGTTAGGGGGGTGTGGGGGGCAGAGCCCCCCACATCGGGGGGTGTGGGGGTGCAGCCCCCCACTTACTTTTCTTTTACCAAGCAAGATTATATCAAAACGTAAGAATATCATATGAAATGAAGTGGGGGGCTGCGCCCCCCACACCCCCCGATGTGTAAAATACATGAGCGTATGAATATAAATAAAATATATGTGTGTGTGTGTGTGTGTGTGTGTGTGTGTGTGTGTGTGTGTGTGTGTGTGTGTAGCCCATTTCATTCACCAAATTTCCATTTCTCGGTAAGTGAAATTGCCAAGATCACTTATACGAAAACCCTTGTTGCCTCACAGTAAAACGGTGTCCGGTTCGATTCTCAGCTAGAGCGTCTTCTGTGTGGAGACATGCGTGAATGGACGTACCTTCGTTGAAGGTTGTTCGCCAGGGCTGGTAACTCGTCATGTGGCGAACCCTAACCGGGAAAAGCCAAAAGACACAACTTATACGAAAACCCACTACTCCAAGACATCAGTCAGTCGCATTTCATCTCTGTGAAACATTTACTGTGATACTGACAGTGCGAGATGTACAACTGTACAGCGTTTATATAACTTCTAATGCACTGTACCAGTTGAGTTGCATGGTGGATATGTCGGTAGGTGTACAGCTATTTATGTAGCGGAAAACAAATTGTACAGCACTCGTATTTTTTTTAATGGAGATTGGACTACAGTATGGATGGAGAAATCTACCCTTGTTGTCACTGTAGTGCGATATCGGAGTTGGTAGATATAATTTGCAGGGGTGGGGGAGCCCCAGCCCCCCAAATGGGGGGGTGCAGGGGGAGGGCTTGTCCCCCCTACAAAAATCAGAAAATGTGTTGTGTGTATAAGTTTTAAGTAGCTGTCATTTCAATGTTTTGTAGTTTGGCAAACTGACGTTTTTGAGTAGTGGATTTTTGTACAAGTGGTCTCAGCAATAGGGATCTAGGACTATTGAACAAAAGTTCAATAGTCCGAATCCACAATCACTGAACACACTTTAATGAAAGTGCTTTTTCGGTGAAAGTGCTTTTGTTAAAGTGTGTAAAAAATATATATATATACTTTTATGCAGGGGGGCAAGCCCCCCCTGCACCCCCCATGTGGGGGGCTGTGGCCCCCACCCCTACTTTAATATTCTCACTCAGAGATCGCACTACAGTGAGGAAAACGGAATATTTCTTTAACCGCACTGTAGTACAATCTCCACAACAATCATTCCCCCACGATTCCCTCTAGCTGCAGGCATACTTCCACAAAAGTGCTTTTTTGGTAAAAAGCACTTTCGCAGAAGTATGCCCAGCTGTTTGTGCTTCGGTGAAAAGTTCTTTCGGGGATCAGTACCGATTATATATATATATATATATATATATATATATATATATATATATATATATATATACACACAGACACACACACACACACACACACACACACACACACACACACACACACACACATATATATATATATATATATATATATATATATATATATATATAAACACACAGCACACACAGCACGGAGTGTTGAAACTGTTAAAACACTGCTGCAAGAGAATAATCTGATCAACTTTTTCTGAAAGAAGTGAATGGTGTTTTAGGCAAATGATCACAAGGGCCTTTTTAAACCTAGCCATACATCCTAAATTTGACAAGTTCTGATACCCTTTGTAAGTGTAAGCAGGGGTTTGGGAGATGAAACATTTACAAGCATGGGCATGGGAGATTAACCATTTACAGGCTGCCTGTGCATTAGTGGCATGGGTGCCAAACCAGGGATGACTCTCCTGTTCCCCATCCAACTGTCCAAGCTGCACCTCAATTGGGTTAGGGAGGAATTCTGCTTCACATGGATGGGGAGCCTGTTCCATAGATCGGGTAGTGTCTGGGATACATACCTGTATCCAGCAGGTCCTATTTATACCACAGGCAAGATTTAAGTCTTTTTTTGTTTTGGGGATATGCAGGAGGCCATCAGAGTGTGGTCTGACAATGCCCTGTACGCCAGGCATAGATCTCCCCTCAAAAGCCTGTAGGAGACGGAATACAGGGATAAGGCCTTGAAGCAGTCTACATTAGAATATTTTATTTACACCCTGTACTCTTTTAGTGAGGAATGTCTGTGGAGATTCCAACTGTTGAATATGCCTGGTTAGGTACATACCAAAGGGGGCATTGTAGTCAATGATAGGTCTGATGAATTTCGAATACATTGGAACAATGACTTCCTTGGACGCCATACTTTTGTTTATATGTTGTGCAACGTAGGTAGATTTCCTCACTACTATAGACAAGTGATGGTCAAAGGCTAGACTACTTTGTGTGTGTCCCGAAGTCCCTGACTACTGGGTCAACTCTAAGGGGTGTGTGTTGTCAATAGAGATGCACTTATATAGCCAAACTGGAAGCAATGCTCTCTTCACCCAGGGCTGGACTAGACAGTCAAGAGGAGAAGGTAAACACTTGCACCACACCACACTCATCACATAGTCCCTCAAAACCTACACCACCAAAATACACACATAGAAACACAAAACACGCACCTACATTCATGGAGGCTCTCAATAAAAACCTGCCCGAGCATCAGGGACCTCCAAAGCAGAAATGCAAGCAAACTCCACCCCCCCCAACACAACCCAAATGACACATAGCCCACAAACTCAGTGTGCCACTCAACCACAGCCCATAAGGCATAACAACATACCCAACACTAGTCATAGGTGACTCTATAGTCAGGCACAATGATGTTCCACTCACCAGGCTAAACAAGGAGAAAGTTACTGTCAGCTGCCTGTCAGGTGCCAGGATCCGCCACATAACGCATGCACTCAGGTCACTCCACAACAAGTACAAATATGACACTGTCATTGTCCATGTTGGTGTGAATGACCTGAGATGTACCTCCCTGGAATACATGAAAAAGCTCTCCGATCTTGTAGCCCAGGCAGGTATGACCCTAGTAGTAGCATCCTGCCATCACCCAGAATGATACCACAGTACAAGGACAAAATGATTAACTTCAACAACTGGCTAAGCTTCTGGTGTCATTCTAAGGGATCCAGCATTTGTCTGCCTGGGACGACATGATCGACAGACCACGATGCTTTGCCAGAGATGGCCTGCACCTGTCGCCCTTGAGATTCCAGATACTGGCTAAGGCTCTTACCACCCCTATAGTGCCTTTACCACCGTAACAGGTACAAGCAAGCAAAATCTGAGAGTAATGCTACTCAATGCTAGAAGTCTAAACCTCAAAATGCACTCACTCGAGGCACTCCTTAAAATGGAGAACATACACATCTGTGCAGTGACAGACACCTGGTTCAAAGCTCCAGAGAGCACCCCTGCATTACCAGGCTATAATTCATACCACACCTTTCGGCCACCTAACCCGGAATGAAGCACTAAAGGTGGAGGCATGTCCATATTCATTAAGGATATCCACACCTCCACGCTAGTTGTACAGCACAATGCATCCAAGATTATTCAAGTGCAACTAACTATGGGCAAGACTGCAATCCAAATTGTAACTTGCTACAGACCCCCCCACCATGCCCCAGGATTCCCACTCCTCATTTCTTGATACACTGGAAAGTATTAGGGTACAACCCAACACCCTAATAATGGGCGATTTCAACTACCCCACCACTAACTGGGAAAACTAATCACGTACCAACTCTTTTGCTCAACGTTTTCTGGAATTCATAAATTCCAATGCCTTGGATCAACTTATTCACACCCCCACCAGGGGCAGCAATATCCTAGACCTGGTCATTATCAACATGGGCAACCGGTGTTCCACACCAAAGGTCAATTCCTTGGTGGTCAGATCCGACCACAAGCTAATCACCCTAGACATCCAAATCCTGCCCCCACTCCCAATTAGGGGAAACCACCATAAAAAACTTCTCCAAAACCAGCTTCACACTTCTTAAGACAGAAGTGGCAAACTTCATGACACCCATGAAGGGTGGGACACTGGCATAGAGGTTAAGATGTTTGCCTTATAAACACAAGGTCCAGGGTTTGATTCTCATATCGGGTAACTGGCTAGGCTTAAAATGGCCCACAAGGGCAGTTAGCCTAGTACTAACCTATGAATATGTTAGGGTTGGAACAGTGGCGTAATGGTTTAGGTGTTTGCCTTACAAACACAAGGTGCAGGGTTTGAGTCTCAATAGGGGTAATTGGCTAGGCTTAAAATAGCTCGAAAGAGTAATTGGCCTAGTACTAATCTATGAACCTATAAACCTGAGCAGATAACTAAACTTTCAGACAAACCATGCAAATGGACAATAGAGGTACGACTGCTGAAGCCTACACAAATGCACTTTATAAGCACTTACACGAGTGCATGGATCATGCTAGCCCTAACAGAACCAAGAAAATCTAGTGGTCCTCTGCCATAAACAAACTCTACAACAGAAGAAAGAAACTGTTGCAAAAAAAAAAAAAAAAGAGTAAAATCCCATGACTGGAGGAACTCCCTGGTCAACCTCAGTAAGAAGCTGAGATCCCTCAAAATCCTCCAAAGCTAGTTATGAAAACAAAACTGCCACCGACTCTAAAGACAACCACAACGCATTCTATAGCTATGTCAAGAATCTCAATAGCAACACTCGGATCTGCTCTGAGTTACAGCACAATGGCACTATATATACAGAACCAACTGATATTGCCAACATCCTGGCAGATAGGTTCAATGATAACTTTACCCCCCTCCCACCCCCTAGAGGGCCCATCTCTATACCAGAAGAATGCAAAGTTCCTGTAATCACAGTTGCACAGGTAAAAAAAACTCTCCAAAGCCAAGAATACAGCATCCATGGGACCTGACAATATCCCAGGCTGCGTTCTACATGAACTACAGAATGAAATGGCACCCTATCCAAGTACCATGTTCAATCATAGCCTCACCTCAGGCTTTGTGCCCACTGAATGGTGCACAGTGACTGTTATCCCATTCCACATAGGGGGAGCCACGACGGCCCCACGGGAACTACCGCCCCATTAGCCTGACGAGTCTGGTCTGCAAGGCCATGGAACGTATCATCATGGAACTCAAAGACATTTGTAATCTACAAACTCTGGACCCTACCCAGTTCGGATTTGTAAAAGGCAGATCATGTCTCCTAAACATGACTGACTTCTTTGAAGCATTCACCAAAGCCATAGATGAGGGTAAGTTGGTTCACACAGCTTATCTAGATCTCGCCAAGGCTTTCAACACCATCCTCCACTCTGGAATTATAGATAAGCTCACTAAACTAGGTATAAATCCCTATGTCACAAGATGAGTTGCCAACTGGTTCATGGGCAGAACCCACACTGTGAAAGGAGCACATTCCAAATCCAACTTCAGACCAGTGACAAGTGGAGCACCACAGGGTTCAGTCCTGGGTCCTCTCCTGTTTGGTATCTACTTCTCTGAAATACAAGCTAACACAAAAGGTCTTTGGCTAACAAAGTTTGCAGATGACTGCAAACTAGGAGCCATAAATTGAAACTCCTAACTATGTGGACATCCTACAAAAGGGCCTCACTGAGACAGATGCCTGGCGTCAAAGCCATGGCCTCAAGCTCAATGCCAAAAAGTGTATTGTCATTCCCTTTGGTAAAAACTCTGCACCCACGAACTACCACATTGCTGGTAGTCTACTTAACATGGAAAATGTTATGAGACCTTGGGATACAGGTGGACAGTAGTCTCTCCTTTGATAATCACATCGCCACAGTGGTCAGGAAATCCTTCTATGTGGCTCACCTCATCACAAAGGGTTTCTCACCCAGAAAAAAAAGAGGTCATTGTTCCCCTCTACTCATCACTCATTAGACCCATTATAGAGTACAACGCCCCTTTTGGTATATACCTCACAAGACATCTACAACTGGAAAGGCCAAAGAAATACCTCACAAAGAGGATTATTGGCCTCAAACAGATGCCCTACGCAAAACATCCCAAAAAACACCAGCTTTACTCCGTCACATATCGCCTACTCAGAGGTGATCTCTGCCTAACATACAAAGCTATGTCAAACCCAGAGCTGTTGGACATGTGCCACTTAAAGAAATCCCAGTCTCTCCGAGCTACACGCTCTAGGGACCTAAACCTTGTCACCACAATAAATAGAACATGCTGGAGGGATAGATTCCTGTCAAAGAGACTTCCCATACTCAAACAGACTACCTATGTCAAACAGAGATCCTCATTAGCACTCAAAGAAAAATCTTTGATTGGATGGGAAATAGGAAATTCACCCCAGGGATCACTTCTGTGGCTTTGCTCGACAGGGACACATGAAAATAATTTTCTTGGGTGGTGAAAGCCAGGGTACATTTTTGGCTAGGCTTATACAAGCCCTAGGGCCAATAGCCTAGTACCTACCTATGAACCTAATTGGATAGTTACCAGGGGTAGATGACTTCCACAAGGATACTATTATGCATTTCTTGGCATTTAGTTTTAGTCCATGGCTCTGACACCAGATGTTTGTCTGTATCAGCCTCTCCTGTAGAACATTTGTGTCAGTGTGGGATTCAATGACTGCACCTAATTTGCAATTATCTGCAAATTTAGTCAGCCAAAGACCACTGACATTGGCCTTGACTTCAGAGAAGTAAATGCCAACAAAAGAGTGGTCCAAGGACTGATCCCGGAGGGACTCACTTGTGACTGGCCTCTTTGTAGAGGTGGACTCTCCAATTCTAACTTCCTGGGTCCTGTCTGGGAGCCAGTTGGCTATCCACCGGGTGACATATGAGTTTTGTACCAAACATCTTGAGTTTGCCAACAATGCCTAATGAGGTATTGTGCCAAATGCCTTGGACAGGTCAAGGTAGGCAGTGTGAAAGTACAGTTGTGTACACTTGCATGTTTGAGTGTATTCACTATTGCAGTCATCACATTTGTGTTATACCTGCCACGGTAGCCCTCGGCCGGCCCGAATACCAGAAACTTTGGAAGACTGCCTTTCTCCTGGCTATTACTTCAGCCAGGAGATTGTCAGAGTTTCAAGCCTTAATGGCCATTGAGGTATTTATCATCTTCCATGCAGACAGAGTGTCCCTGAGAACCAATCCCTTCTTCATGCCAAAGGTGGTTTCAGATGGTACCCTCAATCAGGCCATCCACCTGCCCACCTTCTTCCCTAACCCACAGAACAAGGGGGAAAGGATACTGCATTCTTTGGATGTGGACAGGCAACTTAAGATTTTATCTGGCTTGTACAAACACATTCAGGAAAACTGACCAGCTCTTGGTCAGCTTTAAAAGAGGGGCACAGGGGAAATCAGTATCCAAACAGACCATTTCCAAATGGATAGCACACTGCATCCAATTTTGCTTGTCCTTGCATGGAAAACCACCCCCTAGGCCCATCAGAACAGATTCCACTAGGGCAACCTCTACTTCATCAGCATTCCTTAGAGGGGTACCCACCAAGGACATCCTAGAAGCTGCCACATGGACTTCAGTCCACACCTTCACCAAACATTACCATCTAAATCTATTCTCAAAAGCTAGAGCTGGGTTTACCTCTGCAATTCTGCAGGGCATGCTCACCCAAATCTTAAAGTTTCTATTAAACGTCCACCCTTCTCCTTAGCTTTGGGAATCGTCCCAATGGTTAGGACTGCAGCAGTGAAACATAAAGAACATAGTACAGTTGTGTACACTTAACATAAATGTAGATGGTAGAGTGTGTTCACTGCTGCAGTTATGCTTTCCCTCCCTCCTCCTCTCTGATATCTGCTTTCCTTACAGACATATTTCTATGGGGGGGGTGGTCACTGACCCCAGGACTACTACTAATTATTAAAATTGGACTTCTTTGGTTGGTTAGGGCAAGAAAAACTGAGGTAATGGTGTTGCCTGCACTCCTTTATAGCTCGGACGACCTGACATCACCCAGCAAGTGACAGCAGCCGATGCACAAAACTTTGACTCTGGTATTCGGACCGACTGAGGGCTACCACAGCATGGATAACCCAATGGCTAGGACTGCAGCAGTGAACACACTCGAACATCTACATTTATAAGTGTACACAATTGTACTTTTCTTCTCTACCACATTGTACTTGAAAGACTGTATTGCTGGTTGCTCTTACTTCAGTAAGGATGATCTCTGAACTTCAGGCACTCATGGTAGTTCCATCTCTCGTTTTTTTTTTTTCGCACCAATCCATTTATGCCCAAGGTGGCTAATTATTTGTTTTTGAATCAGTCCATTAATTTTTCTTTAGTTCCCTTCTCCATAGAATCTTAGTGAGAGAGTTCTTCACACTTTGGATTTACACAGACAGCTGAAATATTACCTGGACAATTCAAAACATATTAGGAAATCTGAGCAGCTTCGTTTCCTTTCATGCCAGGAAATTAGATTTGGCAGTGTCTAGTCAAACCATCTTCTCATGGATTTCTAAGGCCATTCCTTTTTTGCCATTTTCATGGTAAGCAGCTTTCCTTTTCTGCTGATGCTAATTGCATCAGGCCAATGCCCCCTTCTGATATTTTTTTCACAAGTCTGGGTACTAGATTCATCTTGGAAGCTGCTACTTGGTCATATGTTCACACTTTCACCAACCATTACAAGTTACATGTCATTTCTATGGCCAATGTGGGTTTTGCCTGGGCCATCCTTGATGTTTTTTTTTTTGGAGGGCTGTTCTGTGGCTTCCTCCTCCCATACTGTACCAAAGATCAAATTACCACCATAACGGCTACAAACAAATGCAATAAGAGGGTTATGCTGCTCAACACTAGAAGTCTAGATTTCAAAATCCAGTCACTCGAAGCACTCCTTAAAATGGAGAACATCAACATTTATGCTGTAACAGAGACCTGGTTCAAGGCAGCAGAAAGCACCCGTGCAATACCAGGCAATAACATATTCCATGCCTTTCGGCCCCAGAACCTGGACCACAGTTCCAAAGGCAGTGGTGTTTCCATATTCATAAAGGATGCTCTCACCTCCAGACTGGTAGCCCAACATAACACATCAGAGATACTTCAGGTGGAGCTAACATTGGGTAAGACACTGATTCAGGTTGTAGCCTGCTATAGGTCCCCAACCATGTCCCAAGACTCGCACTCCAAGTTCCTAAGCACCCTGGAGAATATTAGGGTCCACCCTAACCCTCTCATACTGGGCATCTTCAACTACCCTTCCATTACATGGCAAAACTACTCTTGTAACAATACACTTGACCAACGTTTCCTGGAATTCATTAATTCCAATGCCCTGGACCAGCTCATTCGTACCCCCACTAGAGGTAGCAACAACCTTGACCTGGTCATTACTAACATGGGCAACTGTTGCTCTACACCAATAGTCAACTCCTCCCTGGTTAGATCTGACCACAAACTAATCACCTTGGAAAGCCACCCTCCCCCCACAAAGGTAACCACCATGAAAAACTTCTCCAAAGCTAACTTTGTGCTCCTAAAAACAGAGGTGGCTAACTTCACAGCACCCATGCAAATGGATAACAGTTGCATAAACACCGAATCATATACCAATGCACTGTACGGACACGTACACGAATGCATGGATCTTGCCATACCCAACAGAACCAAGACACTCTCCTCCAATAAAAAAAAAAAAAAAAAAAAAAAGGCAATCTGGTGGTCCCCTGCCATAAACAAACTCTACAACAGGAGGAGGAAACTGATGCGGAATAAGGTTAAGTCCCAAGACTTATCAGCCACAACAAAGTGTTGAGATCCCTCATCAAATCTTCTAAAGCTAGCTATGAAAATAGAATTGCAGCAGATAGTAAAGACAACCACAAGGCCTTCTATAGTTATGTAAAGAATCTCCACAGCAATACTGTTTTGCTCTGAGCTACTGCACAATGGTACCTCCTATACTGAGCCAACAGATATTGCCAATATACTGGCCGACAGATTCAGTGTCAACTTTACCCCCACCAAAGGACCAATCAAAATCCCAGTAGACTGCCAGGCACCCAGTATTACTGCTGCACAGGTTAAAACAGCACTGTCCAAGGCTAAGAATAAAGCTTCTATGGGACCTGACAATATCCCTGGCTGTGTTCTACATGAACTACAGAGTGAACCAGCACCTCACACCTGTGTGCCCTGTTCAAACACAGCTTCACCTCAGGCTTTGTCCCAACTGAATGGCGTACTGCTACAGTCATCCCTCTCCACAAAGGAGGAGCGACTACAGACCCTGGGAACTATCGCCCTATTAGCCTGAACAGTCTGATATGCAAAGCTATGGAATGCATCATCATTGACCTTATAAACAAGGATATAGGGAATCTCCAAACTCTGGATCCCACACAGTTTGGTTTTGTGAAGGGGAGGATCATGCCTGCTCAACTTGGTCAACTTCTTTGATTCAGTCACCAGAGCTGTGGATGAAGGCAAGGTGGTCCATACAGCCTATTTTGATCTGGCCAAGGCCTTTGATACCATACCCCATTCAGGAATCAGAAAAACTCACTAAGCTAGACATCAACCCTTATATCACTAGGTGGGTTGCAAACTGGCTCACAGATAGAACCCACAGTGTGCAAGTAGCAGACTCCAAAGTCAGACTGCCGACCAGTCACGAATGGAGTCCCACAGGGTTCGGTCCGGGTCCTCTCCTGTTTGGTATCTACTTCTCTGAAGTCCAGACCAACACGAAGGGACTCTGGCTGACAAAGTTTGCAGACGACTGCAAGTTGGGAGCTATTCTTAACTCCCCAAGTGATGTTGACATCCTACAGAAAGGCCTCACTGAAACCAACGACTGGTGTCAGAATCATGGCCTTAAGCTCAATGCCAAAAGATGTGTCATCACCCCCTTTGGAAAAACCTGGTTCCCATGAATAACATCATCAATTGTAGTCCACTGAGCACAGAAGGCATTATAAGAGATCTGGGAACACAGGTTGACAGCAAATTCTCTTTTGACCACCACATTGCCACTGTGGTCAGAAAGTCCTTCTATGTGGCACATCTCATTACTAAGTGTTTTGCATCCAGGAAGAAGGACATCATTGCTCCCTCTACTTTTCCCTCATTAGGCCAATCATAGAGTACAATGCCTCATTTGGCATGTACCTCACTAAACACCTGCAACAACTGGATAGGCCGCAAAAGTACCTCAAAAAGAGGATCCTAGGCCTTAAACATTTGTCCTATATGGACAGACTAAAACACCCCAACTATTCTCCGTCTCATATCGTCTACTTAGAGGCGATCTCTGCTTGACTTGCAAAGCCGTGTCTGACCCAGATCTGTTAGAAATGTTACATCTAAAGAAATCCCAATCCATCTGCATCGCACGCTCCAGAGACTTCAACCTCATTACCACAATCAACAAAACATGCCGGAGGGACAGGTTCATAACCCAGAGACTGACCATGCTAAAGAACAGACTTCCCATACATGTCAAGCAGAGCACCTCACTGGCCCTCTTCAAGAGAGATCTTGATGAGTGGATGGCAAACAGAAAATTCACCCCCGGGATCACTCCAGTGACTTTACTTGACAGAGGCACTGGGGAACTAAGGTCAGGTGGCATGGTACCAGGGTAATCCTATAGGCTAGGCTTGCAAAGGCTCCAGGGCCATTAGCTTAGTACACACCTATGAACCTATAGCTTTTGTACTCTCCCAAGAGTAAAGAGTACTGCAACAGTGATAAGGAAGGACATATTACAGTTGTGTAATATATCTTACCATACGGTACATGTCCTCCTCCTCACTGCTGCAGTATTCTGTCCCTCATTCAGGACAACACGGAAGGACTGCGGCTGACCAAGTTCGCAGATGACTGCAAACTGGGCGCCATAATAGACTCTCCAGCCGACACAAGCATCCTCCAAAAGGGCCTCATAGAAACAGACAACTGGTGCCAGAGCCATGGCCTCAAGCTAAACGCAAAAAAAGTGTATAGTCATCCCCTTTGGCAAAAACAAAGTGCCCACAAATTACCACATAGGTGGTAATCCATTAAGTACAGAAGAAGTAATTAGGGACCTGGGGACCCAAGTTGATAGCAATCTCTCATTTGACAACCACGTGGCCAAAGTGGTTAGAAAAACATTTTATATAGCCCACCTAATCATGAAGGGATTCACATCTAAATCAGGGGAGGTAATCGTGCCTCTTTACTCATCCCTCATCAGGCCCATAATTGAGTACAATGCCCCTTTTGGGATGTACCTTACCAGACACCTGCAGCAACTGGAAAGACCCCAAAAGTACCTCACCAAGAGGATCAAAGGGCTCAAACAGATGCCATAT
Organism: Protopterus annectens; assembly: GCF_019279795.1. NCBI lineage: Eukaryota > Metazoa > Chordata > Ceratodontiformes > Protopteridae > Protopterus > Protopterus annectens. Next base: position 680,855,637 of record NC_056745.1, on the reverse strand, counting down.
GCTGCCCGGTTAAAGAAACTCCAGCTCTACTCAGTGGCATACCGCCTGTTCAGAGGCGATCTGTGCCGGACGTATAAAGCCATGTCCAACCCAGAATTAATGGACATGCTGCACCTCAGAAAATCCAAATCCTATTGAGCTACACGCTTGAGAGACTTGAACCTCAGCACTGAAATAAATAGGACATGCTGGAGGGACAGATTCATAACCCAGAGGCTCCCTTCACTCTGGAATAAAATCCCAGTCCAGGTTAGGCAGAGTCCCTCATTGACTCTCTTCAAGAAGAATCTTGAGGAGTGGATGGGAGATCGTAGGATTACCCTGGGTATCACTTCTGTGTCACTGTTAGACAGAGGCACAGTATACTAACCTCAAAAAAGGGCATAGCAAAATTAATTTAAAATGGGTGGCGAAAGCCAAACACATTCTGGCTAGGCTTATAAATGCCCTAGGGCAGATAGCCTAGTATGAACCTATGAACCTAAGGTGACCATCCAAGCTTTGTTTGGCAGCACTGGTAGAAGCTGTTGTATGGTAATAATTTTGACATTATCAGAAGATGTTGGGAAAGGATAGGTCCAGGATGGGACACCAAGTCCCCTCTTTCCTGGGAACAAGGAATAGTCTGGAGTAGAATCCTTCTGCAACTTGTTCTGGAGGTACAGGTTCTACTGCCCCTAGGGATATTAGGTTTTGCATTTGTTCTAGTGCTTCTGCCCACTGGTTTGGAGGTAGGTCTGGGTACCCTCTTGGAGGTGGTAGTTCTTGGAAATTGAATATGTACCCCTGAGCAATGATTTTTAAGACCCATTGATCTTTTGTTATAGAGTTCCAATTTTCTCTGCATAGAGATAGCCTTCCTCCTAGCTTTTGGTGTGGTGGAGGCAGGCAGAGATAGGAAAGGTAGTCAGAGTTTTGTCCATACAGGGTTGCTTTTGAACTCCCTGCTCTAGTGTCTGAGGAGGGCCACTATTTGTTCTTTGCTGGCCCTAAGTTTTAGTCCTGGTGGGTCTGTCCCTACGGATTTTGCCTTGTGCCTGCCTTTTTGGTGCAGGAAAGGACCAGTGTTTAGAGGGAAAATTCCTGCTGAACCTAGGAGGTTGTACTTGAAGAAAATCTTTAATAATCTGCATCAATTTTGCTGTACCTCTTCAGTTTTCTGTCCGAAAAGACTCATGCCTTCAAGTTTAGAGTACTACAGATACAATATCCAAACAGGAGAGAAGGTGATTCCCTAGGGACCCTTGAATTAAATGAATTGAAATGGATTTTAATCCTTAGAGCCCACATAGAACCAGGGCTAAATACAGCTGTTAATATAAGGCCTGCACTTTTATAATTTTATTTTTTCTGGTTCTATATCTTCTTTCCATCTCCTTTTCCATACCTTATTTCACACCTTCCTTTCCCTGTCTCCCCTTCCTACTTCTTTTCCTTCCCCTTTTCTTCCCTTCTCTTTTCTTTCCTTTTTTCCTTCCCCTTTCTCTCCCTATCCACTTCCCCCTCCCCCCTTCCCTTTCCTTCCTTCCTTCCCTCATTTTCTTTCCCTTTTTCCTCATCCTTTCCCCTCCCTTCCCCCCTCTTCCCTCCCCTCCCCTTTCCTTTTTCCCTCCCCCATTACTTCCACCTCCCCCCCCCCTTTTCCCCTTCCTCCTCTTTCCCTTCCCTTTTCTTTTTTCTTCCTTCTTCTTTCGTTCCTTTTTATTTTTACCTTGATTGTCATGGAGTTTACATCAGTATATATACACTACTTTTAACATTTATCAGAATGGTAGATTATTTCCTACTGGTTTAGGATATTGTCTTATCATATTAAATGTATTTATAAACAGTGTAGGAGGATAGCATGTTTATAGGAATAGGAGTTTTTACTACACTGGAAGCTTTAAGTATAGATATCTTTGTCATGTTATCTTTATGTCTTGCTTATCTGCACTATGAATACTGAACTTGTATGGTTGCAAATGGTGCTAATGTCTTTTTACCTTGCCTTATATGGGTATGGTTTCCTGCCTAATTAATTACCATATATATTATCAATTCTACTGCTTAATTGTCTTGCTAAGTGGATAATTTATTGCTTATAAGGACAGGGACTAACCCCCCTTTTTACTTGCAAATGGTGCTAATGTCTTTCACCTTGCCTTATATGGGTATGGTTTCCTGCTTAATTAATTACCATGCATAATTATCAATTTTATTGTTTAATTGTCTTGTTAAGTAGATAGTTTATTGTATATAAGGACAGGGACTAACCCTTTTTATTTGTAACCTGATGAAGCGCACGATTTATGTGCGTGAAAGCGCTTGTTCTTTTATTAATTAAACAGAGTTGACTGATTTTAATATCGTGGTGGTTCCAGTGTTTTTCAACCTCCTCTGCTATCTAATTTCCACTGGGAACTCTTTGGATGGTCGTACTAGGTTTGGTGCTGATAGTCGTTTTACTTCTCTTTATATTTCTAGTCGATCAACACACGATGGATATGCCGAACATAGAGTTGGATTATAACCCTGGTATTACAGGGAGTACGGAGAATTGGAATGATATTTTTTACCAACAGGAGAATTCCCTCCTGAATTTTGCTGCTCAAGGAACTTCCTCATCCTCTCTGATATCGGAAACTGACAATATGCAAGAATTCTATGGTCAACTGAGAGCACTGGAGAACAATCTCTATAAATTACATCGGCTGATCTGGCAGAGGAAACACCTTGAGGCGTGCCTCCACTTTAAGGTTATCCCACGAGCATGCGCGTCCTCTGCATGCCGAGCTATGGAGATGCACATCCAGAACTGTTGCGGAGGTGGCAGCTGCTAAACATAGAGCTTGGGAATAATTATATCCGCTTGCTTATCGACTACTTTAAACCTTTGGAAGAAGAACTTATTAGCAAAGTGGAAGGTGAGCACAAGAATATCACTCTATTGTATAAAAGTGACTTCTGTATGTTGAGACTAAATAATATGCTGAGACAACTGATGCTCTATAGTAATAAGCTAGAGCAACTTAAGTTAAGAAAGCTTAAACGAGACTGTAACGATTTTCAGCTCGGTCGCATTTTCATGTGGCCAAGGTCAAATGATTTGGTTGTTGCGGAAGATAATGGTGAGCGAGTGACTGATATTCCATCCAGTACACCTAGTACGACCATATTGTCTGAAAAGCTGACTGATGTTCCACTTAGTAATGCTTCCATTCTAACTAATACGGCGGATGATGTTGTTTCATCTGCATCCACTATCCCCTGTAACCAGCAATGCCTTAAAGGGATGGTGACTACAGGTGCGAGACCTAAGAATAATGGACAGACTGAGTTTGACCCCTGGGGTAGTAGCTGCTCTAAATTTTCCACTACCCTACAAGAGTCGGGCGCAGGAGCGCTCAACAAGCAGAGGGAGGGGAAAACGCAAGTTTTCGGGCGAGAACCGCGAGTCGAGGAGAAAGAAGAACTGAACACTTTGTTTTTTAACTTGTCATCTAAAGAGTTTTCAGATGTTGAATGTACTGTTCTAAATAGAGGCCTCTCTTTTATACCCTCCCGAGGGAGTAGTCTACCTGATACTCTGATTATGTTACGTAAATTCACTAGGAAAGTAGCTCTCAAATGTTTGTTTAAAGCCTCAGGTGAGGATAATACATCCTATGACACGACAGTGTTAAAAAGAAAAAGTACTTTTGTGCCGCATTTGTCTGGCTACATTGATTGTTTTCAGAGAGCTTGTGAGCATGATTTATACCTTTTTTATAAGGGAGGGTCACATAAGCGTTTATATGTTAACTTGAATGCAGCACAGAAGCAGGCATTAGAGGCTTTGAGTAATGACATGAATTTGGTTTTTAGACCAGCTGATAAAGGGGGGGGGGATAGTAGCTATGGATACCATCTTTTACAATGATTTGATGGCTGATATGTTAAAGGATGATCTAGCCTACGCGGAAATAAGTAAAGGTGAGGTAAGCTCTATAGTAAGAAATGTGCACGATACGTTTTATGATCTTCTGATGACGAGATGCATTGATAAAGGTCTATATGACTATTTAATGATTGAAGCACCTTTAATTCCTCTTATTAAGGGTCTTCCCAAGATACATAAAGGGGTAGTTCCTCCTCCCCTACGACCTATTGTATCTGGGAAGCTATGGGTTACCGAACATGCGTCCCACTATGTGCAATCGAGGCTAGGTCCCCTGATAGGTCTCATTCCCACTATTTTAAAGAATTCCCTTGAACTGTTGAAGGATTTGAAAAATGTTGCCTTGCTTGATAATTTAAGATCAGACACCCTGATGGTTACATTGGACATAAAAAACCTTTTTACTAGCATTCCAAATGAGTTTGGAGTGGATGCAGTCAGAGATTGCCTAGTTGAACTGAGTGATCTAGACAATACAGACCAGCTAACTATCTGTTCCCTCTTAGATCTAATCTCGAACAATAATGTCTTCTTATTTCAAGATAGGATGTTTAGGCAAACATGGGGGGGTGGCAATGGGCACCCCCTGTGCCAATGCCTATGCCAATCTGGCTGTATATGCATGGGAGAAGACATATATTTTCAATGACTCGAGATTTAGGGCTAATGTTACCCTATACAGACGTTTTGTCGATGACATCCTCCCTTTTTGGAATGGAGGCATTGAATCCCTGAATGAGTTTGTGGATTACATGAGTTCGACTACGACCTTTCTGGATTTCACTCATGAATACTCTTTTACTGAGGTAAATTATCTTGACATCACAATTTATAAGAATGCCTTGAATGAAATTACCACTTCCCTATATAGGAAACCATGTTGGAGGAATGGCATACTCCATTATGGGAGTATGCATCCTAGATATGTTTTCCCCAATGTGGTTAAGAATCAAATGTCGAGAATAAAGAAACTCTGTAATATTGATAGTGACAAGGAGTGGCTTCTGGATTTTCAGGCCAAATGTTTTTTGGATAGGGGATATCCCTCTCAGTTGGTGCTAGGATATAGAAATGATACCATCTTGAATGATGAAAGATCCTCCAAGAAAGGGGTCTTAAATGGACATGTAGCCTATGGTGCTAGGTCCAAAGCTGGGAACAAGGTTCTTTTTGATATTAAATATACAAGTGACATAGGGTATATTAGAGATATTATCTCTAGAAATTGGAAACTACTTACTATGGATAATGAGTTACTGAAAATAGTTGGAGAGAGACCAGGTTTTAGATATAATAATTGTTATAATCTGAAAAGATTATTGTGCAGAGAGAATATTAAGATTAAATCCTTGGATATTAGAGCAAGTCTCAGACAAGGAACTTTTCCCTGTAAGAAATGCTGCATCTGCAAGTATATTTCAACGGAGCAGATTTTTGAACGTACTGAGCTAGGCTTGTTGTTTGAACCCAACTTTTACGCAACATGTGACACAGTGAATGTCATTTACTTGGCTAATTGTGACAGCTGTGAGGCTTACTATGTGGGAATGACCACACGTAGACTCAAAGATAGAGTCTATAATCATGTCTATGACATAAGAAAAGCTAATATTAGTAATGCCTTAGCCAAACATTGTCATATACATCCGACTCATGCCTTCAAGTTTAGAGTACTACAGATACAATATCCAAACAGGAGAGAAGGTGATTCCCTAGGGACCCTTGAATTAAATGAATTGAAATGGATTTTAATCCTTAGAGCCCACATAGAACCAGGGCTAAATACAGCTGTTAATATAAGGCCTGCACTTTTATAATTTTATTTTTTCTGGTTCTATATCTTCTTTCCATCTCCTTTTCCATACCTTATTTCACACCTTCCTTTCCCTGTCTCCCCTTCCTACTTCTTTTCCTTCCCCTTTTCTTCCCTTCTCTTTCCTTTTTTCCTTCCCCTTTCTCTCCCTATCCACTTCTCCCTCCCTTCCCTTTCCTTCCTTCCCTCATTTTCTTTCCCTTTTTCCTCATCCCTTTCCCCCCTCCCCCTCTTCCTCCCCTTTCCTTTTCCCTCCCCCTCCATTACTTCCCCCCCTTTTCCCCTTCCTCCTCTTTCCCTTCCCTTTTCTTTTTCTTCCTTCTTCTTTCGTTCCTTTTATTTTACCTTGATTGTCATGGAGTTTACATCAGTATATATACACTACTTTTAACATTTATCAGAATGGTAGATTATTTCCTACTGGTTTAGGATATTGTCTTATCATATTAAATGTATTTATAAACAGTGTAGGAGGATAGCATGTTTATAGGAATAGGAGTTTTTACTACAATGGAAGCTTTAAGTATAGATATCTTTGTCATGTTATCTTTATGTCTTGCTTATCTGCACTATGAATACTGAACTTGTATGGTTGCAAATGGTGCTAATGTCTTTTTACCTTGCCTTATATGGGTATGGTTTCCTGCCTAATTAATTACCATATATATTATCAATTCTACTGCTTGTCTTGTTAAGTGGATAATTTATTGCTTATAAGGACAGGGACTAACCCCCCTTTTTACTTGCAAATGGTGCTAATGTCTTTCACCTTGCCTTATATGGGTATGGTTTCCTGCTTAATTAATTACCATGCATAATTATCAATTTTATTGTTTAATTGTCTTGTTAAGTAGATAGTTTATTGTATATAAGGACAGGGACTAACCCTTTTTATTTGTAACCTGATGAAGCGCACGATTTATGTGCGTGAAAGCGCTTGTTCTTTTATTAATTAAACAGAGTTGACTGATTTTAATATCGTGGTGGTTCCAGTGTTTTTCAACCTCCAGTTTTCTGTCCGAACAAGCAGTCTTTGTCAAGGGGTGCATCCATGATTTTAGCTTTGTCATGATCAGGGAGAGGTTGTTCCTTCAGCCATGCATGTCTTCTGATAACAGATCCTGTCACTGCTGCCCTGCTAGAGGCTTCTAGAGTGTCAAATCCACAGTGCAAGGAGTGCTTTGCCACCTGAGATGGATGCAGTAATTCTGCTATCGCTTTATTGTTGGCAAAATGTGGAAAAGCAGAAATTTTCTATTTCAAAAGTTCCAAAGTGTTTTGTTGATATTTTAACATATGGAACTGACAGTTGAGAACCATTATAGTTAAAGTTGCAGAGGTAATACTTTTTTTTACCACATCTGTCCAGGGCCCTGGACTAATTTGTCTGTGGGAGAAGGATTCTTTGCAGTGGCAGCCTCAACTCTCTTAGGTCCCTGAGTAATCACCTCTGGATCTGCTATAGGATTTCTGTAGAGGAATTTATGTGAGTCAGGTACCTTGTAGTATGTGTCAGGTTTTCTGGGGGCAGGTGGAAGGGTGTCAAGGGTAAGGCTGGATTCTTGGTAAATATAATTTACCACCTCCAAGATGGGTGGGATGGCCAGAGGGCTGGGGTAGGTCCAGAAACTCTCAGTCTTTTCTTGGATTGAGGGAAATCTGTTGATTCCCATTGGAAGTGTTTCCTGAGGGTGTGGAGGGTTACCCCAAAGGAAAAGTCCTCTGAAGGTGATGCAGAAGGAATTGATTATTCTGCATCAGAGTCTTCATCGGCAGTAAGAGGATTTTCCTCTTCAAAAATTGAGGAGTCAGATCCTTCTGAAACTAAATCCAACTGGATGTCTGGAGAAGGTTCCCTTCTCCTTTTGGCTGGTGTGGCCCGATTACCCCAGATGAAAGGGATGAGATCCTCTGCCATTTTAAGCATCCTAGTTTGAGGAGGGGGGTGGAGTAGTGGAATGGAGGCTTTTTGCTGTTTTCTTTGGAGTATCCCTCGGTGCTATCGGTGTGTTAGTCGGAAGAGAGGGCGAAGGCCCTGAAGTGAATTCCGAAGTGCAAGCAGCATCTTCGGAAGCCGGTGCCTGCATAGCGGCTCCGGACCTAAATGAGGCAGAGACAGCCGAAGGCTCGTTAGACGATGCAGTTTTCTTCAGCATACAGGACTCTGAAAGGGTCTCAGTAGAGGCCTGCGAAGTAATCGAGTCCGGCATCACAGGCTGCAAAAGCGCCTCACTGAATTCCGAAGAACTGATTACCTTTTTAGCGGTGGTATCGTCGGAAGGCTTGGCCTTATGCAGTCTGTCCCTAGCCTTATCTTTACTTTTTTTGGAAGATCTGTGGTTTATTGACTGACTGACACCATATTGGTAATCGGAGACTGAAGAAAATATCTGGCTACAAACAGATCTCAAGAATGAATAGTTCTAGTGTTAAAGAGGGCCTATGCAAGTGACACAGTATGAATGGAAGTCTCGGTGTGGTAGTTGCTTTCCACAGGCGAGACAGTTGAGTTTTTGAGACATCAGTTAGTGCAAGAAAAAAGGAAGGATCCCCAACGGGATACTTGACTTTAGACGTTTTCAGCTGAAGTTTGAAATCTGGAAACAGCCGACTGTTACGAATTGCTTCTGCTATGGGCTCTACGACAAGAAAGACTGAGGTAATTACATCACCTGCACTCCCTTTATAGCTCAGACAACCTGACGTCACCAGCAAGCGACAGCAGCCAACGCACGAAACCTTTACTCTAGTATTCGGACCGACTGAGGGCTACCACTGCATGGATAACCCAATGGCTAGGACTGCAGCAGTGAAACACAAAGAACATCCGCAGGCTCAAAAGGGGACTGGGTCAAGAACAAAATTAAAGGTCCCAAGGCAGAGGAATAGACTTTCTTGGAAACCAAATATGAAGCACATCTTCATACCTTTTAAAAACTGATTTCAAAACTCAAAGCCAAAGGCAAATTCAGAGGCAGACAAGCAGAAATGGCTGACAAATTAACTTTAACAGATGACTATATCATGCCAGAATTGAGCAACTCACACAAGGACGGACCATGGGACACCACAGAAAAAGGGTCCAGGTCATGCTTGCAACACCAAACAGAAAATCTCTTCCATTTGGTCAAATATGATTTTCTAATGGTAGGTTTTCAGGCTTCCTGCAAAACCCTAAGCATGTCCTCAGAAACTGGTGCCTAAAAGTAATTAAAACTATCCCCCCAAAGTGTCAACTGAAGGGTGACAAATGAGGGTGAGTGAGAGATCCCTCGTCATATGTGACAAGATCCATCCTGTGAAGTAACTTCCAATGACTGCCCCTGGCCAGATGGAATAAAAGGGGAAAACAGTGCTGTCTGAGCCAAAAGTGAGACGCCGGCAAGATTTTGGGTGTGTCCCATATGATCCTGTGCAATACCTTTGGTAGTAGAAGAAGGGGACAGGCATATATAAATATTCCCTTGCAAGAAAAAGGCATTGCATCCAGTTTCCAAGCCAGAGGACTTGGCACTCATGCACAGAACTGAGGAAGTTGTCTGTTCAGATGAGAGGCAAAAATGATCTACTTGAGGAGTACACCCTACCAATGTAGTTCTGAAGGACCAACCCTGTTGGATCTGTTGCATCTGTTGCACAGGGACAAAAACAGCAACAGAAACAGTAAATCCAAAGATCTGAACTTTGCTTTTGACAGAGGTACAGCGTGTTGGAGAGAAAGATGTGTCCCAAAGGATCCCTTGCACTATGTAATAGGCTCCCCATTCACATTAAGCAGGGTCAAGGATGACCTTTGTTTTACCAAAACCTTGACAAATGGATGGGAAATTGTAAATTTACCCCTTGTCTAACTCCCATGTCTATTGTGGACAGAGGCAGTAAATAAGAAAATTATCATCCTAATACCTCCTCCAACAAATCCTCGTTTACCTCCCTAACAGGGCCACCCCCCCCCCCCCATACAGCCATCCTTGATACTCAGGACCTAAATAGTTTGAGGAGCACTGCTAAGCTTGTAAGATCCCTATTGGTTAAGTTTATAGGTTGTTACTAGGCTATGTACAATGTCGAAAAAACACCTCCCTGAGAAGCATCTATTCATGAGGATTTGTTTTCGACTTGCTCAAAGAATCTGTCAACAGATTGTGCCCTGAAGGAATGTACACTTCCTGAAGAACCAAGTGATGGTGGACTGCAAAATCCTGTGCATTAAGAGCCAGCCTGCAAAGTAAGATTTTGTGCCCACTTGCTTGTTAGTGTGCCACATTACTGTGATATGTTCCATAAAAACCCTTAGAGGAATTGGAACCCAAACAGTGTGAAAAGCCTGGTGAGCTAGGAGTACAGAACTCATCTCCTTGATGTTGACTTGGTCTGAAAGGCATTGATAGGAACAAAGACCCTGGACTTTGGAGAAGGCTCCCCAACCATGATCAGAAGCATGTGTATACAACTCCTGAGAAGGAATAGGAACCTCAAAAGGCAGACCTGGATTCATGGAAGTCTAGTGAATCTACCAACTCAAACTCTGATAAGGCAAGAGAGGAACCAGACACTCCAGAGGGTGGCAGTGCTGGAGCCAAATGATCTTGCGGTACCAATGACATTTTCCCATGTGAAGTTTGGCAAAGGGAACCATGTGAATGACATATGCCATGTACCCCAGAGCTCAGAGAGATCCCCTTGCAGGAAGGCCTGGAACAGGAAGGAGAAACTGGAAATAAGTTTTCAAAGACAGGACCTTGGTAGGCTGGAGACAAGCCAACATGGGAATGGTCTGACTCTTTCAAGCCAGGAACCCTTGATCCTGACCGGAAGTCACAGATTAAGACTGAGGGTGCATCCCTTACTGTGCAGAAGCACACTGAAGTGCAAATCCTGAAGCAGGAGCTGCGGGGGGGGGGGGGGGTTTGAATCAAAAGTAGTCCAAATAAGGTAATAATTCAATTACCTGAATTCTGCAGAAGGCTAACTGGTACATGACATTTGGTAAAGACCCTCAGAGCTGTTGAAAAACTAAAAAGGCAAAGCAGAGAACTGAGAAGGACAGGAAGAAACAGAAATAAATGTTTCCTATTCACCCTCTCTTCAGGAATGTGGAGGTAAGTATCCATCAAATCCAGGGATACCAGAAAGGCTTGAGGAAGCAAGAGGGAAAAGTGTCTGAAGAGACAAAATCCTGAAAGAGGGAACCTTGAAAAAGGTGTTGAGAAAAGGTAGGTATAGAATGGATCTCCACAACCCCGCCTTCCTGGGTA
>NC_056745.1:680797147-680839647 GCF_019279795.1 Protopterus annectens | reverse complement strand
ACAAAAAAAATGTAGCTACGTTGTTGTCTACAACCTTCTCAAATGTCTGTGCAAAAAGCCACATTTAATAATAGCCAAAGTCACATTCCAAATGTGTTTCACACAAACATGCACACTAGTCTTGCAAAGTCAGATTAAAGACCATTTAAAAATGATCAGAACATACTACAGGAAGATTCTCTAACAACTCATAGCCATACTAATCTACACTAAGCGCTAAACAAGCAGCTGTAGCCCACACACTTCCATTCACACCTGTGTGCCTGAAAAGAAGTTGTTATGTACTCACCATAACGTTCCATCTGAGTAGGTAACTTCATTTGTCAGCAACCTGTGGGTATCGGATTCGAGACGGCAGCTTTCCTAGCAAAAGATCCAAGCTCCAATCCAACCCATAATACCCTGCTACCTCCCTCTAGTCCTCAGATCGAGTTTGCCATAGTATCAGAGAATACTACAACAACAAGAAAAACCACCTGTACATCCTTAACCTGATGTCATCTGGGAAGTGAAAAGCAATTATCCTTCAAGGGCGAACTACAGGTCAGGGGGACGGAGGGAGGGTTGGTTGCTGACAAATGAAGTTACCTATTCAGATGGAACGTTATGGTGAGTACATAACTTCTTTATCTGAAAATACCTAGGTTGATTAAGGTTATTGTTATTACTATTAGTTGGCCAGAGCAGACACTGATCCTAATGGATTATCTTTAAACTCAGTCCAGCAATACATTTGATCAGCAACCTGTGGGAGAGAGTCCCCAGCTACCTACAACTTGGGAGGTCCTCATGGAAGGATATTCCGAAGCACTGCAGAGCCAAAAGATGCCCTTCCTCTGGATATCATATCCAATTTATAATGTGTAATGAAAGTATGAGAGGAAGCCCAAGTAGCTGCTGAACAAATGTCATCCAAAGGGACCCTCGACCAGAAGGCAGCAGAACTAGCCACAGAACGGGTAGAATGTGCCCGAACCCGAACGGGCTCAGGTCGACCAGAGCTTCTGTATGCGAGAAGAATGCATTGGGAAATCCACCTAGCTAAGGTTACCTTTGTCACTGGTTTACCCAAACAGGACTTAGCAAATGAGACAGAGTTGTTCTGATTTTCGAAAAACAGCCATTCTGTGCAAGTAAAATCACAACTATGTACATTCAGGCAATGAAGTCTATACTCTCCTTTGTTGTAATAATTAGGAAAGAAGACAGGCAGATTGATGGATTGGTTGATGATGGCTTTGGAAGCCACTTTAAGCAGAAAGGAGGAATTAGTCCTGAGGGGAACTCTGTCTTTATGAAAAATGATGTATGGAGGCTTACTACAAAGAGCCTGATGCTCCAATATCCTTCTAGCTGAGGTAATAGCAATCAGGAAGGCAGTTTTCCAAGATACATACTTTAAGTCGACCAAAGCTGCAAGCTCAAAAGGGGGACCAGTCAGAGCCTGGAGAACTAGGGTTAAATCCCATGGAGGAACTGCATCCTTAACAGGGAGTCTTAAAAGAAAGGTACCTTTCAGGAAGGTCTTGCAGATCTTAGAGGAAGCTAGGGGGCCAAAATTGTTTCCAATGTGGAAGTGAGAAATAGCTGCCAACTGAAACAGTTGAAGAACTAGCCCCCCCGATGAAAAATGTGGGATAGAAAGTAGAGGACTGCTGGAATAGGAGACGTAAAAGGATCCAAATTCCTATGCTCCGCCCAGATAGAAAAACGCTTCCATTTACTCTTGTAGACTTTCCTGGTAAAAGGCTTATGAGCGGCCACCAGGATAGCCTTAACTGAGGATGAGATACCGGGAGTCTTAGCCATTAACGGAACTGGATCAACCAAGCAGAGAGCTTGGGGTTGTCCAGGTCGGGGGGTTTTCAATCCCAAGGGATGAGAAGTCAGATCCGGAATGGGATCTAAGATCCAGGGAGGATGCACTAGATGAGACCGTAGGCATGGGAACCAGGTTTGACAAGGCCAGAATGGGGCTATTAGGATAACTCTGCTCCCCAACCGATGAGCTTTCTGCAAGAATTTTGTCATCAACAGAAGGAGGAGGATAAGCATAAAGAAGACCAGATGGTCAAGCATGAACCAGTGTCTCTGGGGGTTTCCTCTGGTGGGAGAATTAGAGCGAAAAACTCGCTGCACTTTGCGTTCAAAGGCGACGCGAACAGATCGCAGCAAGGTTGACCCCATCTGAGGAAGATCTGTTTCGCTACTAAGGGGTTCAGAGACCACTCGTAAGGTGAGAGGATAGTTCGACCGACCCGGTATGTGCATTGCTATGAGAAAGCGGTTGGGGGATATCGCCCATTCCCACACTCTCATGGCCACTCGGCAAAGTGGGTAAGATCTGGTTCCCCCCTGCTTGTTGATGTAGCAGACCACCGACATGTTCGCTGTTTGAATTTGCAATAGTCCCTAGAGGAAGAAGGGCATGGAGAGCCTGTAACGCTAGAAGCACCGCCCTCATCTCCAGAACATTGATATGCAAAAAGGTCTCTGTGCGAGTCCACGTGCCTTGAATGGTTCTGCCCATGCAATGCCCCCCCCCACCCGAGGCGAGACGTCCGTGGTCACTGACCTGGGGTGGGGACATGGAGAAGGGGCGCCCTTCCCGGAGGTGCCTGGAATGGAGCCACCAAAGTAGAGATTCCCTGCAAACCCTGCTGAGGGGAATAGGGGAAGACAAAGGATGTTGTAGGATGGACCACTGGACCTGTAAGGTTCAATGAAGAATTCTCATATTCAAATGTGCGAGCGGTGACAGGTTGAAGGCCGCTGCCATGGACCCCAGAGCCCTCAGGACTAATTCTGCTGGAGGGGCAGAGGACTGAAGACCCAAAACGTGGAGGTTTAGGTTGCGGATTCTGTCCGTCGTCAGAAAGACTTTGGACTGAATTGTGTCTATCCTGGCCCCTATGAAATCCAAGATCTGAGTAGGCTGAAGGGAGGATTTCTTGTGGTTGATTGTGATCCCTAGATGGTGGGCGAGATGTAGGAAACAGCCCCTGGCTGAACATAGTAGATGCCTGGTAGGGGCGGCTAGGAGCCAGTCGTCCAGGTAAGGAAAAACCTGTATTCCCTGAAGCTTCAGGTGGGCCGCTACAACTGCCATAACCTTGGTGAACACCCTGGGGGCTGTGGTGAGACCAAAGGGTAGGACCTGAACTGATAATGGCTGGCTCCCAGCTGAAAGCGGAGAAACCTCCTGGATCGCCTGTTCATTAGAACGTGGTAGTACGCATCCTTGAGGTCTATGGAGCACATCCAGTCGTTCTCCTGTAAAAGTGGGAGAATGGATTGAATGGTGACCATCCGGAACTTTTCTTTGGTGACTGACTGGTTCAGTGTGGACAGGTCGAGAATTGGCCGCAAGTCCCCCGTCTTTTTTGGCATCAAAAAAAACCTGGACTAAAAGCCTGATCCGGATTGACCAGGGGGGACGTGGGGATGTGCTGGATGGCTCTTTTTCTTAGTAGCTCCTTTATTTCAAAGGCTGCTACCTCCTTCTGATTGAGTGCGACATCGGGGAGGCGCCCTGACTGGGGAGGAGAACTTGGGAATGGAATTGAGTAACCTCTGGATATGATCCGGAGCACCCAGCGATCTGTCTTAATGGACTCCCAATGTGCTAGATGCTCCGAGAAGTGCCCCCCGACTGCCTCCAGAGAGGAGCAGTCGGGCAACCCCTCAGTGTTGCTGTGCGGGTCGATCAGAAAAGGGTTCCCTCGACCCAAAATTCTTTGGCCCCCCTCTGCCTCTGGGCCGGCGTCCACTCTGCCTCTGAAGGACGAGGGGTCCGGAGCGAAACAGGATTGTTGGGATTTCCGGAACCACATCTTCTTCTGTCCTCTTTGGTTCCTGGAGAAGGACCTCTGAGGAGCCGAGAAGCAGATCCCGACGGCAGACTACGTCTTCCCGTCCTTCTCGCTCTGGAGTAGCGTATGCCAAAAAGCATATAACCATCAAAAGGGGCGTTCGTGAAGGGCGCCTTGAAGGGTTCCACAAAGTCGCAGAGACGGAGCCAAGCCTGTCGTCGTAAGACAATGCCTGCTCCGCTGGCTCTAGCCGCTCCCTCCGTGGCATGGGAGAGAAGCCGCATAGAGGTGTTTGTGATAGACTTAAGAGTGGCCATTCAAGCCGAGAAGGTCCGTTTGTCCTCGGCCGACATGGACTCTGGGGGTGACCCAGCGTACTCTTTGATTAGGTCCCGCTGGAGCCGAATTACATGTGCCACATAGTTCAGCGACCTGACAGAGAAGGTCGCTGAAGTGAACATCTGCTTTCCGAGGTGGTCCATCATCCGAGACTCCTTGTCTGGAGGATGTACCGAGGAACTCTCATGTGCAAAGTCCTTCTTGGTGGCAGCCGCCACCACCATGGCATCTACCGGGGCACCCTTGCTCCAAACTGTCCTGTCTGTGGGGGGGCTGAGAATCCTGTCCGGTCTCTTGGGTATTGGCTCCACAGTGTCCGGCTCCCTCCATGCCCTGGTAGTTATGAGGTGCACCAGGGGATCGGCGGGGGGGGGGACGCCCAAGAAGTAGATGGGCCTGCATCAAACACCTCCAGAAACATAGACTCATCCAAAGAAGGGTTTTGGGCTGACCACCCCCCTCTAATACGAAGCATTTCCATAATGTCTCCAAAGAAGATGTCCTCGGGGGGTGACCTGGGGGAACCTTCCCTTCCTCCAAGTCCTTGTCTTCTATGAGGGACTCGGGTGAGTCCAAGTGCCTCCTCTTACACTTTCATTTGTGAGGAACCTCCTCGAGGGGGGGGGGGGGGCTGTCCAAGGAGGGCTCACCAACAATGTCCTGTTCCTCCACAGGAACCATCTGGGATGTAGGCGCAGGCTGTCCCTGGGGCCAGATGAGGGAAGACAGGCCGGTCAGAGGGAATGGCGGGTGGATCCGTAGCAAGAACCTGGGGCCTCTAATCCCTCAAAAGGACCCTCTCCACGACGTCTAATGCAGAGGATGAGCTGCTCTCCCTAGCATCAGAAAGCAGCCCCCTGGGATCCGGCATGTGGATCGGTGCCGGAGAGGAGAAAGAACAGTGCACTCCGACCTCAAAGGAGCCAAAGGCACATTGACCCCTCCGGATCCAACGCTCAGCTCATGGCCCTGAGAGCTCGGATCCGAAAAAGGACCCGATAAACTCGAAGGTGCAGTTGGCGCTGAAGTAGGAAACACTGTCGGAGCCAACATCACCCCGGCTCCGAAGCTACCCAGATCTGACAGCTCCGAACCCAGATAGTGGGTCGGAGAAGGAGCAATGGGGGCGAAAAATGGGGTCGAGCTCCCCCCTCGGAGGGGGAGGGGGGAGGCAAGAGAACTCCCATCTGCAGCTGGGCCTGAAGAAATCGACGCATCATTCGGTCCATGTAGGTGTCGGATATGCTTCTGGTTGACCTGGATGAGGCTGCCGAGGCTGGCCGGGAAGGCCGCCTAGACTACCTCAAAGGTGACCGGGTCTCCTCCTCCGGCTCCGGGGAGAAACGCGGAGAACGAAGCCAGGAGGGGGAAGACCCGAAGACCTTAAGGGGGGAGGCGAGCTGCTTAGACGGTGGGTTCCACCTCTTGTGGCTACGATGCCTGTCCCTATCACGCTCCTTGTCTTTCTTGTCCTTTTTTCTGGTGTCCCTTTCCTCCTGGGCCGAAGAGGGAGTTTGAATCCCGGCCAGGGGAGTGTGAACGGTCGGTCGAGCAGCCGCAGCCACGGCTGGTGCCACGGGGGGGGGGGGAACGAAGCCGAATCAGGGGGCAAAAGGCCCAAGGATTAGCTTGGTCCCCCTATCCCTCAAAGCTCTGGGGTTGAAGGCTGCACAGATAGTGCAGCCCAACAAAAGGTGGTCCACGCCCAGGCAAATAATGCACAGAGTGTGGCCACCCACTGGGGACAGCTTATGGCCACACTTGGAGCATTTAGAAAAAATTGCTTTTGGGCCTTCAGACATTTTAGAAAAGAACAGGCCCACAAGCACACACCTTCACACACAGACAGAAGGGGGGAGGGGAAAATAATATCCAAACTAAAGCTAACACGAAAAACTACCAAAATAGTTTAAGGGACGAAAAGGTACCACACACACCAAGTTTAAAGAGATTTTTAAGGGAAAAAAAAGTTTGAATAGCTTTTTTTAACTCACAAACCCAACGCTAGGAGCTCGTTCTCAGATGCTTCAAGAAGCCGCGGCAAACGAGATCTGGGGACTAGAGGGCGGTAGCAGGATATTATGGGTAGGGGGAGGAGCTTGGAGCTCGGATCTTTTGCTAAGAAAGCTGCCGGCTCGGATCCAAATCGGATCAGATACCCACAGGTTGCTGATCAAATGAAGTTAACTACTTAAGATCATTAAAATAAATAGGCTAAATAAAAATATATTCCTTTTTCTTTCGGCTGCTCCCATTGGGGGTAGCCACAGCAGATGATCTGTTTTCATTTCTTTCTGTCCTCTGCATCTTGCTCTGTCACACTAACCACCTGCATGTCCTCTCTCACCACATCCATAAACCTTATTTTAGGCCTTTCTCTTTTCCTGTTACCTGGCAGCTTCATCCTTAGCATATTTTTCCCAATATACTCTGCATTCCTCCTCAGCACTTGTCCAAACCAACGTAATCTTGCTTCTCTGGCTTTGTCTCCAAACCTTCCAACCTGGGCTGACCCTCTAATATACTTACTCCTAATCCTGTCCACTCTCATCACACCCAGTGCAAATCTTAACATCTTTAATTCTGCCACGTCCAGTTCGGACTCCTGCCTTTTTGTCAATGCCACGTCCAGTTCGGACTCCTGCCTTTTTGTCAATGCCACTGTCTCCAACCCATATAACATAGCTGGTCTCACTACCCTCTTGTAGACCTTCCCTTTCACTCTTACTGGTACTTGTCTGTCAAAAATCACTCCCGACACTCTTCTCCACCCACTCCATCCTGCCTGTACTCTCTTCTTCACATCTCTTCCACACTCACCATTACTCTGAACTGTTGATCCCAAGTATTTAAACTCATCCACCTTCGCCACCTCTACTCCCTGCATCCTCACCATTCCTCTATCATCCCTCTCATTTACACACATATATTCTCTCTTAGTCCTGCCGACCTTCATTTCTCTTCTCTCAAGAGCAGATCTCCACCTCTCTAGGGTCTCCTCCACCTGTTCCCTACTCTCACTACAGATCACAATGTCATCTGCAAACATCATAGTCCACGGGGACTCCTGTCTGATCTAGTCTGTCAACCTGTCCATCACCAGTGCAAATAAGAAAGGGCTCAGAGCTGATCCTTTATGTAATCCCACCACCACCTTAAATGCATCCGTCACTCCCACCGCAGACCTCACCGCTGTCACACTACCCTCGTACATATCCTGTACCACTGTTACATACTTCTCTGACACTCCTGACTTCCTCATACAATACCACTCCTCCTCTCTAGGCACCCTGTCATATGCTTTCGCTAAGTCCACAAAGACACAATGCAACTCCTTCTGACCTTCTCTGTACTTCTCCATCAATACTCTCTGAGCAAACATTGCATCTGTAGTGCTCTTTCCTGGCATGAAACCATACTGCTGATCACTAATCATCACCTCCCTTCTTAACCTAGCTTCCACTACTCTTTCCCATAACTTCAAGCTGTGACGGATTAATTTAATCCCTCTGTAGTTAATATAGCTCTGCACATCATCCTTATATTCATATGATTTAAACATTAAACTCCCACTTCATGCTGCCAGAAGTACTTGCAGCTAAATAATAAACACACTCAGTATTCAAAAGAACATAGAACCCAAGGATCACATCCAGAGAACACTGCTCATAGGTTTCAGTCCAGGGGACCATTGAGGAGCCTAGCCCAAATTTCTAGACTGGTTAAGTAATATACTCCAGGACAGGGCAGTGCAGAGAGATGAAGCAAAATTAAAGACAGTCTGCAAACCTGGGGACAAACAAGAGCAAACTACTTTAAATAACTTAAAAAGAGTTAACAGAGTAGTTATGTAACAAGCCAATGCCCTCTAACTGGGACATTTTGCACGTACACACGCATAGGCTTTAAAGCAGCATAGACCTTGTCACTAGAGATTGTGAATTCCATAGTTTAGAGACAAAATATGAATGCAGAGAGTGATTTTTTTTTTTTTTTTTTTGTGGGTATTGAGATAGCCAAGAGACTTTTGTCTTCTGATCATAGGGATTCATTTGGTGTGTAAGGTGCAAGTAGGCTGGCTAGCATAGGGCAAGCAATAGGCATGAAAATAAGGTAGTGCAAAGTGGATAGCTGAATGAAAGCAAGTTGGCTGGGGAGATAGTAATAAAATCATTCTATATTGCTCACCTTATAAATAAAGGCATGGAATCCAGGTTCAGGAAGTCATAGTGTCATTTTAGTCTGCCCTTATCAGACCCATCAAGTATAATGCCCCCTTTTGGCATGTACTTGACCAGACATATGCATGGTTGGAATGCCGACAAAGGCTCCTTACCAGGAGAATCTAGAGTATAACCACAATGTACTATACAGATCACCTTAACGCCATCTCTCTATACTCTGTCTCCTATGCATACTGACAGGCAATCTATGCCGAGCATACAAGGCATTCACAGATCTAGCTCAGCTCTGGTGGACCTTTTGCACATTCATAAAATGATCATCATTAGAACCACTAGATTCAAGGATTTAAATTTTGCTTGTGACACATGACATACTGGTGAAACAGATGCATCGCTCAAAGAGGATCTCCAAACTCTGGAACAGGCTCCCCACACATGTGAAACACAGTCCATCTCTAACCCTATTTATGTGCAACCTTAACCAATGGATGGAAGATCAGAACCCACCCCAGGTCTGACCCCCATGACTGAGTGGCAAAGGCACAGTAATGCCCAAAAATACCCGCTTTCCTACATAACCTCTAGAAACTTCCTAACATACCACCTATTAATAAATGTCCATGATGTATATAGGGACAAAATTTGGTTGGATTGCATGGCTATATTTAAAGGCCCTGCTGGTTGTTAGGATATCATACACCTATGAACTTATAAATGTAGAGAGTCAGGTGCGAGATACAAGCTACTGCATCCAGCTGTCTTCAGAATATTTTTCCTGGAGGACCAAAGACATTTTTGATGTAGAACGGGCTAATGAAGATATAAAAATCTTTAACAAAAAGTGAGTCATCATACAAAAGGAGATTTTGCTTCTCATTCTTTTGACACTAAAGCTCAGAGAGGCTTTAGAAGTTCATAGGCAAGTAGTAGGTTAATTGCCCTTCCAGGCCATTTTAAACCTAGCCAATTTCCCTAAATGTGAGACTCAACTCTTGTACCTTAGGTTGGTGAGGTAATCATTTTAACCATTATACCAAACCCCAACCGCAGTGAAAATTTCCAATGTTCCAAAGGGAAATGCATGAGATATGGAAAAAAGCACAGGAGTTGACTAGAAGAATAGGGAGTAAATTTAGACTTTAACTAGACTCTGGTGTTGTGAGATGGAGATTAACAGGAAGACTACCAGCAAATCTGACATTAGTGAATAAATTGGAGATTAGAAAGCAATCACATTTGTGAAATATGGCTTTGCAATAAAAAGCATCTGAGAGACTGGAGTTTTGTCAGGTAATGATTTGAAATGTTGGGATCTGCAAGAGCAAGTCTCAAAGCATGGAGACTGAATGGCCAAAATATCAGACATTGTTATACTAAGCCCAAGATGCCATTTCTTGGAATATTCCTTTTTCTCCGAGGTATGGCTATCTCTGAGTCTGTTTACATAAGCATATTTAAACTAGGAAATAAGCCACAGCTGTGTCGCTTGTGAGTCGCATGGAAATTCTCATCTTCCCACCCTGCTGGTTCATAGGATGGTACTAGGCTATTAGCCCTAGGGCCTATACAAGCCTAGCCAGAACAATTCCCTGGCTATTTCTTCCCACACTATTTACTTCCCTGGACCCCTGTCTAGCAGGGCGACTGACATGATCCCTGGGGCGAATTTCCTTTCTCCCATCCAATCGTCAAGGCTCCTTTTGAAGAGGGCCAAAGAGGCAATCTGCTTGACATGTATGGGCAATCTATTCCAGAGTCTGGGGAGTCTCTGGGTCAGGAACCTATCCCTCCAGCATGTTTTGTTTATTGTGATGACAAGGTTTAGATCCATGGAGCGTGTGGCTCTGAGGGATTGGGATTTCTTTAAGTGTAGCATGTCCAACAGCTCTGGGTTTGACATGGCCTTGTATGTTAAGCAGAGATCGCCTTTGAGTAGACAATATGCGACAAGAGTATAGCCGGAGTTTTTTAAGGCGGTCAGTGTAGGGCATCTGCTTTAGGCCTGTGATTCTTTTAGTGAGGTATTTTTGCGGCCTTTCCAGTTGTTGCAGATGTCTTGAGAGGTACATACCAAACGGGGCATTGTATTCTATAATGGGTCTAATGAGGGATGAGTACAGTGGGACAATGACCTCCTTTTTTCTGGATAAAAAGCCCTTAGTGATGAGGTGTGCCACATAGAAGGATTTCCTGACTGTTGCGGCGATGTGGTTATCGAAGATGAGACCACTGTCCACCTGTGTCCCCAAGTCTCTTATCACACTTTGTGTTTAGTGTACTGCCACCTATATGGTAATTCACAGATACATGCCCAAAGGGGATAACTATACATTTCTTGGCATTGAGCTTGAGCCCATGGCTCTGGCACCAAGCATCTGTTTCTGTAAGGCCCTTCTGTAAAGTATCTACATCATTTGAGGATTCAATAATGGCTCCCAGTTTGCAGTCATCTGCGAACTTTTTTAGCCAGAGTCCCTTAGTGTTGGCCTGTACTTCAGAGAAGTAGGATGCCAAACAAGAGCAATCCCAGGAGTGAACCCTGAGGTACTCCACTTATCTGGAGCTGGATTTGGAGACTGCTACTTTTACAGTGTGCTGCTGTTATGATTAACAGTAACTGTCTTTCTAGTTGCCTGTCCCTTACTTTAGATTGACCACATATCTCCTTCCCTGTCCTCATTTATTGGCTCCTGTAAGAACAAAATCAACATTTTGCAATATCACCCTCTTTCAGCTATTTAAAATGTATTGGCCATCCCACTGTATTCCATAGAACCAGAATACAAAAGTGCCCACTCACTTCTAATCCTTATTGCTCTTTTAAAATTAGTGGCACTCCACTTAGCTAAGGCTTAAGTTACCCTCTCTTTCATATCTTACTGCACACTGCAGCTCTTAGGATATTAACCCATTTTTCCAACTTACCTTCAAAATCTGCAATATCTACTCCAAGGCCACATTCTGCCTCCGAGTAGTCATCTTGGAAATGGTGCTTTTGTTTTGCTCCTGGTGAGAGAAGGAGCACAGGGACATTATTTCCTGGAGAGTGCTCATCATCAGAAATCCAAACAATTGCTTTGTGGGTGACAGCTTGGAATTTGTGCTTATATTTTGCTCCTGGTGACAAAAGGAGAAGAGTGCATTGATTCCTGAATGATTCTGATTGGGCAATGTCTGTCTGACCTTCCTGATTGGTCTGGTTGCTATTAAATACATCTACCCAGAAAAGGCTACAACAAGCTTACAGGACCCTTGCATCATCTGGGACAAGACTGTGGATCACCAAAGAGCCTCTGGCCTGCTTCTCATCTTGGAATTGGTGATGCCATTTTGCTTCTGGTAAGAAGAAGCAGAGGAGCATTGTATCCCAGCAGTGTAAAGGTGTGGTGAGACCAGCACTAGTAGTAGCCAGGCAGTAGCCATTCAGGCGAATCCCCTCTTTTCATCCTTCTTGACAAGCTAATTCTTTTTCAGTAAATACCACTTTATGTCCTGTTTAACCTAACTTCAGAATATCTGCCTACATACCTCATGCATAAATCGGGGTCTACTTAGTTTCCCCTAAAGTGTTTGGCAGTGCCCTCTATAGATGTAAACATGTTGATTTGACATTTTTCCTGTAAAAGCAGCATTGAAGTTTCACAAATACCTAGTTGCACACAGCATAAACTAGTTTGCAGTGACAACCACTGCCCCCAGAGTTGTACTGTCAAGAGTATCTAGTTTCACATTCTCACTTCAACTGCCTAATCAATAAAAGTCTGTTGGCATGGATATGAGCTTTTCTATCATCTCAGTCATCAACTCTGTGAATATGGGCATCCTGTGGCAATGGAAAAATTGAATCACGTTTATCAAGACTCACATAAGCTGAGGGACTTAAAGGTAACCTTCCTAAACCCCAAAGACCTCCTACATGAAGTACGCATAAATACCTTCAGCAGCCCCGAATGCACTCGTTCAAAACAGACACCAACACATACAGCCACAGCTCATGGAACGTCTACTTCTAAACCAGTAAGACAAGCCACCACACAATCCAGCATTCTGGTCACTGGAGACTCCATTGCGAGATACACTGATGTCTCAATCTCAAGGCTGAGTTAGGAGAAAGTCAGTCAGTTGTTTATCAAGGATCAGTATCCACCATATTTCACATGCACTCAAGTCACTGGACCACAAGTACCAGTATGACTGTCATATTCCATGTGGGAGTAAATGACCTTAGACATACCTCCCTAGACTTTATGAAGACACACATCATGGAGCTCTCCGATGTCTCCCAGGCTAGTATGAGCCTAGCGTTCAGTAGCATGTTGTCATCTCCAGGGATGGTGCCACAATACAAACAAAAGATGACTGACATCTGGCTTAGTTTCTGGTGTCATTCTAAAGAGGTGCAATATTTGTTAACATGGAAGGGATGGTCTGCACCTCTCTCATCTAGGTTTTTGAATATTAGTTAAAACTCTCTCCTCCTCCTCCTCCTTAGTGCCTTTTTTAGGCAATGCCAAACAGAAAGTACTTCCAACATAAAAAATCGAAGCCAAGAAACTTTAAAAGGTGTTACTGCTTAATTCTAGGCTTCTAAACAAAAAAGACTCCACTCCTTAGAAGCAGTCATCACCCTAAAGAATGCAGACATCTGTGTGATCACTGAGACATAGTTTAACGCTGCATACAGCACACCAACAGTGCAAGGTTAGACCAGCTACTACACAGACTGGGACTAAAGGTGGAGGTGTTTTGATTTACATCAAAAATAAATACAATTAAAGGCTGGTCAAACAGGACAATGAACTTGAGCCTCTACAAGTTCAAATCACCTTGGGCAAAATCTCATACCACTTATTTGCAGGCTATAGGTCCCCCTCTATGACCCAGGAAACCCATACCATGTATTGAAACTTATTGGAAACACATACCATCCAACCCAATACCATATTCATGGGCAATTTTAATTACCCAACTCTTAACTGGGAATCATATATGACACTAAACATACAGGCACAGAGATTCTTGGATTTTGTAAACACAGACTCCCTGGACCAGACTGTTAATACACCAAACAGGGGTGCAACCATAATGGATGTAGTGCTCAGTAATATGGAAGAGTGCTGCATACTCCCTACTGTAATGCCTTCTCTTGTCTCCTTTGAAGTAAAAAATAAAACTTGGAATATTCAGGAACTATTCCAAGGCTAAAGTTCCTACTATTAAGTGATAACCTGGCAAAATTTCAAACCCCTACAAACACTGAGAACATTGTTTTTGCAGAACTATTCACAGAAACACTATACAAGCATGTTAACTGCAGAGAGGCAGCTGTACTCACCAGGAAGAAGTACAGAACTAACAAAAATAAGCCACCCTGGTGGAATCACATTGTCAATAGATATATAACAGAAAGAAGAAAATCATGGCAAAAATTAGGAGATGCAGCACCCAGAAGGATAAAAGCATTCTCAAACTAAAACTCAGAGGACAAAAAGTCTACCAAAGTCAAATTTGAGGTAAATTTGGCCTCCTAGACGAAGGGCAACCACAAGACATTCTTTAGCATTGTCCACAACCTCACAGGTAATACACAATCGTGTGCAGAGCTCACTGTAAATGGAGCCACCTATACTAAGCCAGATGATACAGCAAACCTACTGGCCGATAAATTCAGCTACAATTTTACCTCTCTCTCCCCTCAACCCTCCCCTCAGGGAATACCATCAAATTTAACTCCACTTGCCATCACTAGGGAACAGGTCCGAAATGCTCTCCAAGGCCAAGAGCACTGCAATAATGGGCCCAGATAATATTCCAGGATGCTTCTAAATAGCACGAGACATGACTCATCAGGCCTCTGGAGTTGCTATTTAACTGCAGCCTCATGAATGGAGAACAGCAACAGCAATCCCTCTGCACAAAGGTGGGCCATCTACAGACCTATAAGTCTCATATGCAAAGCCATGGAAAGAATTATCATGGAAATGATCAAGAAGGACATAGGAGGCCACCAGACACTGGACCCAACCCAATTTAGTTTCATGAAGGACATGTCATGTCTACTCAACCTGGTAGACTTTGCCCTCATCCATTGTATTGGTGACCTCAAAGTGGTTCATACTGTACCTTGAGCTGCCCAAGAAATTTGACAAAATATCCCATTCAGGCATTGTTGATAAACTCAAGAGGTTAGGTAGAAACCCTTATGTCAACAAGGAAGATAGCTAACTGGCTCAGACAGGACCTAGGGAAGTTAGAATTAGGGACACCACCTCTACAAAGAGGCCAGTTACAAGCAGAGTCCCTCAGGGATTGGTCTTGGGACTGCTCCTTTATGTCATTTACTTGTCTGAAGTCGAGGGCAATCAATGGTCTCTAGCTGACACGCACACAGAGCTGGTGTCAGTGCCACGGACTAAAACTAAATGCCAAGAAATGCATAATAGTATCCTTTGGGATGTCATCCACCCCTGGTAACTATCATACTGACAATACAACCCTAAGAGGTGAGCCAGTAGTCAAGGACTTGGTCACAGACAGACAGTGATCTAACCTTTGACCACCATGTGTCTACAGTTCTATTCTATACTGTGTTACTTATAAACAAAATATGGCATCTAGGTCCAAGGAAATCATTGTTCAACTGTATTCGGCATTCATCAGACTTATAATGGAGTACAATTCCCTCTTTGATAGGTACCTAACCAGGCATATCCAAAAACTAGAATAGCCATAGAGGTTCCTCACTAAAAGAATACAGGGTGCAAGTAACATGTCCTATGCAGACTTGCCTCACAGCCCTATCCCTGTATTGTTTCCTACAGGCTGTTGGGGGGAGATATATGCATGGCATGCAAGGCACTGTCAGACCCCACTTTGATGGGCTTCCTGCATATCTGCAAAACAGCACCAGGATTACCCTTTATAAAGACTTAAACCTTGCCTGCGATACAAGTAGGAGCTGCTAGAGACACAGGCATGTATCCCAGAGACTACCCCTTCTCTGGAAGGGGCCCCACATTCACATGAAGCACAGTTCCTCCCTAACCCAATTCAAGTGTAATGTGGACAACTAGATGGGGAAAAGGAGACTCATCCCTGGTTTGGCACCAATGTGTCTAATGGACACAGGCAGCCTGTAAATTGTCAATTTTCCAGGCCCCTGCTTATAAATGTTTCATTTTCCAAGCTCCTGTTTATGCTTAACAAGGGTAAAAGAACTTGGCAGAGATTTGGGATGCATGGCTAAACTTAAAAAAGCTCTTGTATTCATTAGCCTAGTCAACACCATGAGACACAGACCCAAGGACTAGAAATATGACCGTGTAAACTGCACAGTGGTCTATAGTTAGAGGAACACTGCTTGGATGCAGAACTCATCCAGTTATAGACAAATGTGGATGGTCTTGGTTCTGTAGTAAACAATTACTGTAGTATGACATTCAGTAAATACCTTTAGGTAAGACATGTCTGACAAGGGCAGAGAAAGAAGGCAAGCGATAATCTATAGCGACTGATTTCCTTATCCATGCTTCCTGGGTAGTACAGAAATGCAACAGTACAATTAGGAAGAGTTTCCCCTATGACCACTTTTATAGAAATATGGTGGGGTTGGGAGTTGAAATAGATATGAACCATCAAAGTGTTCAGATCCAAATCCCCAGGGCCAGTGGGTCCTGATGGATCCCCAAAAGAAGCAGGTCGCTGGTGTCTGATGCAGGTCTACTTTTGGGGTATGGGTTAAGGCAGAATCAAGATATCCTGGACTTGTAAAAATCTGAAAAAAAAACTACGAAAGATGAAACTTTACTTCTGTGACCATGTCTGGTCTTTCTTCCATTCCACTGAGACATTCAGTCTTGGGGTTGAATAGCAAGGGCTCTTTAGAAGCAGAAACAACTGCCTTTTCAATGTTCCTGACAAAAGTGGTCTGGTGAAATTGAGAGCACTAATGGAGAGCAATACCAGATTTTCACTGCCCTGGCAAGTACATGCAAGGCATTTTATGTAAAATAAACCAAAGCGTTGATAAAGGACTCTGCGCTATCAACAGCACGTTGCATTTCAACCACTAGGTCTCTTTGAAAGTAAAGCGTATGTAAGGGAGCAGCTCCCTCAAAGACAGCATGGAGACATTTTTTAAAACTGTCCAGAGCCCTTGACTCCTCATCAGGGGCACAGACAGATGAAACTTTAGGAAAATGGAGCCTCTCAATAGGATCTGCTATAACCATTCCAGTTTTGGAGCATCTGTCCTACAAGGAATTCTTAGGGGAAAATGAAATATATCTGGTCTGCCTTCCTTATGACATAGCCTTAGTCTCAAGGTGTTCAGAGCTTGAATTGATCAGCAACACATCTAAGGGGAATGCTCCACTGCTAGATGCCTCTAGAAAGAGAAGACTGCAAGACAGGGCCAACTTCCTCCTTGAATAAAAGGAATGAATTTCAGAACTTTAGATCTCTTGAATAAAGGAATAGCCCCAGTCCTCCTCAGCCATATCTTCTACAGACATCTAGCTGTGGCTACAAATGCTTTGACTTCCACACAGACTTCCACTTTCTCAACCAATGAGGTCCAGAAAGGCATCTCTGAATTGAAAAGTCTTCTCCAAGTTAAACTGAATGTAGGTGGATGAGGAAAACCTCATATATGAGGCAGGAAGTAGAAATGAAGAAATCTGAACACACCATGAGGGGGCCATAGAGACTGGAAAGTGGAAAAAATTGTGCTGAATCTGTGGACAATGTTAAATGTGAAACGTCTAAACAAAGATGGGGGATCAACTTCAGTAAACTAAGTAAAATGACCAACAGAATTATGTACCAAAACTGCATAGTGAGGAAGGCTATTCCACAGCAAATGATGCCACCTCCTGGAAGCCATTTGTGTGCAGCACCAATGCTTTTAAAGCAGACTCACAGTAAAACAGATGCCTGACAAGACCAGAGGTAGAGTCGCGGATACCTACAGAGAAACTGACAGCTGTTTCCTGGCTTCTGCAGGAAATGGTCCAATTGCCTACAGAGAGAGTTCCTGCCTCTTGCCTTTAAATGGAAACTGTCATATCATAAATCAACTGTAGGACTGGTGGCAGTTTTAAGATGGAGATGACTGGACTAGACTAAAAGACTGGCTCTACATTAAAGGTCATTGTGGTGCGACCATGACAAATGCTGTAGAAACCTTGACTTTTGATTCAGCCACTCCACAATTCTAACTTTAAAAAGCAAAGAGAAGTATTTGTCAGAGCTTGCTAGGCTGTGTTTTTGTTTTTCTGATTTAAAAACAGAACATTCACCTAGGTCCAACCTCAATGAAAGCAAAGAACAGAGATTAGCCCACAAAGGAAAGCTTGCAAGTGGACTTGCCCCCCTGCAAAAATTTTGAGAGAGAAGAGCAAGTTTTGAGATTCACTCTTCTGCGGGTTTTCAGCCTTTTTTTTGGCTTTTCAGTACTCAGCATTTTGAGTGCGGAAATTTCAATAGGAAGCCAAAACTTACTAAGACCTTACTGTCTTCTAGGCAATCCAGATCCTATGTCTAAGCTCAAAAAAATCATTTCCTGGGCTGTTGATTTACATGAAACAACTTTTATATTGTGTCCCATCTCACACTGGCAACTCTTACTACCATTACTAAAACTTAAATACAAATGCCTAGAAGCATTGCGTTACAGTCCTACATAAATAATACCCTTAGCAGGCTGTTCCCTGATGTTATATATTTTCTGAGATACACAAGAGCTCAGTGATGATGTCACCAAAACAGGGCTTGGACCCAAAAAAAGTGGCAGAAAAAAAAAAAAAAACAATCCAACATATCACAAAAATGTGGAGAGAGAAAAAGGAGACCCCTACACAAAGTAAGAGTTAGAGTTAAAAGAAGGATCGCTCTCTCGTCCAAGATGAAGAACCACCTAAAATGCACTGAACACACACGTAACCTGTGCCCATACAGTATATGCAAACACTTTGTTGCAAGGAAAAAAGAATGCATTGTAGGGATAGGACAGTTGGGGAAATTACCTGCTGAGCAGTCATAACACCTGTGATAAAAGTTCTAGCAGTTCCCCCCAGCTGCAGTTTAAAGCGCAATATTAAATCTAGATTCATCTTCCCCAGCCCACACAACCCATCCTATCCTCCCATCTTCCCAGAAGCTTCCAGACACATCTATTAATCAAGTGAGCAGGTGCCTAGCACTAGTGCTCAGAATTTTTTTTTTCATTAAATCAATGGTATAAATAAAGAAGTTATGTACTCACCGTAACATTCCATCTGAGTAGTTGTACTTCATTTGTCTTCATCAACCTGTGGGTCTCGGATCCACATCGGATCAGACACAGCTGCATTTTCCAGTTATGGATCTGAGCTCCAGACACCTCTCTCAACCCATAATGCCCCCTTGTCTCCCTTCAGATCGGGTTTGCTGCCCAAGATGCATCAGGCACCAATATCACCTTATCATAACAAAGAATCTCCATGACACTTCCCAGACCTAGACTAAGCCAAGGGCCACACAATTTATGCAAAGCTAAATGCAGAAGGTCGGGGGAAGGAGGTTGAAGACAAATGAAGTACAACTACTCAGATGGAATGTTATGGTGAGTACATAACTTCTTTATCTGAAGTAGTTTACCTCATTTGGTCTTCAACCTGTGGGACAGAGTCCCCAGCTACCAAAAACTCCTGGGTGGCCCTCATGAAAGGATGTTCCAGAGCACCGCAGAGCCAAAGGATGCTCTGTTCCTAAACACAATGCCCAGCTTGTAATATGAAATAAAGATATGACCACGAGGACCACGTGGCTGCCGAGCAGATATTGTCCAGAGACACCCTAAACCACAAGGCAGCTGACAGTCCTAGATCGGGTGGAATATGCCTTCACTTGTCCTGGCAGAGACCTATCTTTCACAGCATAGGCTCGAGTAATGCATAGAGAAATCCAGCAAGCAACTGTTATCTTGGAAACTGGCTTGCCTAAGAAGGGTTTAGTATAAGACACAAACAGCTGATCAGATTTACAAAAAGGTTTCGTCCTGTGTAAATAAAATCTCAATTGTCTATGGAAATCAAGCAGATGCAGCTTGTATTCCCCCTTTGTTCCGGAAGTTGGGGAAAAAAACTGGTAAATTGATAGTCTGATTAATATTGGTTTCCAAGGCCACCTTAGAAAGGAAAGATGGATTAGTGCGCAGCGACACTCTTGTCTTTGTGAAAGATCATATAAGACACCTTAACAGAAAGAGCCTAAAACTCTAACACTCTTCTGGCTGAGGTAATGGCCACCAAGAAAGCAGTTTTCCCAGTTAAAAATTTTAACTCAACTGAGGCTGCAGGTTCGAAGGGTGCAGAAACCAATGCCTGTAACACTAAGGTAAGATCCCATGGAGGCCTAGGGTCCTTAACCGGAGGTCTAAGAAAAGCACCTTTAAGAAAGGTCTTACAAAGTTTGGAAGAAGCCAAGGAAGACATATTCACCCCCACATGCAAATTAGAAATAACTGCCAGTTGCACTTAACTGTACAGGAATTAGCACCTTGATGAAAGATGCTTGCCAGAAAATCTAAGACTGCCGAAAGAGGTGCCGTGAAAGGGTCCAAAGCCTAGGAGTGGCCCATATGGATAAACCTCTCCATTTACTACGATAGACCTTTCTGGTGGAGGATATGTGAGCCGCTACAAAAATGGACTTTACAGGGGATGACAATCCGTGAGTCTGGATAATCATGGGAACCGGAGCAGCCAAGCAGTGGGCTTCAGACTGTCCAGATCTGGGCGAGGGATCCCTAAGGGATGAAGATCCAGAACTGGAGCCAACGTCCATGGAGGAACAACTAGACGAGATCACAGTGTGGGGAACCAAACCTGGCAAGGGCAGAATGGGGTGATGAGGATCACAGTGCTCCCCAGCCTTCGAGCTTTCTGAAGAAACTTTGACATATGAGAAAGTGGTGGATAAGCATAGAGGAGACCAAGCATGAACCAGTACATCTCTGGGGGCTTCCCCCTCCGGGGGGGGGGGTTCAGAGCAAAAAACTCGCTGCATTTCGCAATGGAAGGAGATGCAAAGAGATTGCAGCAAGGCTGACCCCACTTAAGAAATATCTGCTCCGCTAATGAAGGATTCAGAGGCCACTCGTAAGGCATCAGGTTAGATCTGCTGAGCCTGCCCACTAGAATGTTGGACCGCCCCGGAATATGCGTTGCCACTAGAAAGTGGCCGGTGCAGACTGCCCATTCCCACACACTCATGGCTTCTCAGAGGGGATAAGATCTAGTTCTCCCTTGTTTGTTGATGTACCAGACCACTGACATATTGTCTGCCTGAATAGCAATTGCCCCTAGAAGAAGATGAGCATGAAGTGCCTGCAATGCAAGGAGGACCGCCCTCATCTCTAGAATGCGGATATGCAAACTGGTCTCTGAGGGGGACCACGTGCCTTGGACCATCCATTCCTAGCAGTGCCCCCCCCCACCCTAGCTGGGAGGCGTCCGTGGTCACCGTGGTTTTGGGAAAGGGAGGGTGAAAGGAACATCCCTTGAGGAGGTCCAGGGATTGAATCCACCACCGAAGGAAGTCCTTGCATACTCTTGAGAGTCTTACAGGAAAGGATAAAGGAAGGTCTAACAGGGACCAATGGATAGCAAGTGTCCACTGAAGAACTCTCATATGAAGGCGAACCATCGGCAGGAGATTGATCATGGCCACCATGGAGCCCAATAACCTTAGAACTGCTTCGGCTGTAGACACTTAAGCATAAAGAATTTGTAACGCATGTAATCTTAGACTGTGTATCCTGTCTGGGATGAGGAAAACCCTCATTTGAGGAGTGTCCAAATGCCCACCGATAAAATCCAGAACCTGGACCAGAGCTAGAGAAGATTTGTTCAGACTGATGGTAATACCCAGTTTGCTCACTAATTGAATGAAGCAATCCCTGGCTTGGCACAGTAGATGCTCTGAAGGGGCAGCAAAGAGCCAATTGTCCAGGTACGGAAAGACCTAAATACCCTGGAGCCTCAGGTGAGTCGCTACAACCACCATCACCTTGGTAAACACCCTGGGGGCTGTAGTGAGACCAAAAAGGAAGAGCTCTGAACTGGTAGTGATTAGCTCCCAGCTGGAAGTGAAGAAACCTCCAGGAGTGTCTGTCCATTTTGATGTGGTAGTACGCATCTTGGAGATCGATCAAGCACATCCAGCCTTTGGCCTGCAGAAAGAGCAGTATAGACTGAAGAGTGACCATCCAGAATTTCACCTTTGTTACTGACAGGTTCAATGTGGACAATTCCAAGATTGGTCTGAGGTCCCCCATTTTCTTTGGCCCAAAAAGAACTTGGAATAAACGCCAGATCCAGACTGGGCTAGGGGGACCGGTTGGATGCCTCTTCAGCAGCATTCCTATTTATATTGCTGCCTCCTCCCATTGCGTGGGTGGGACGTCTGGGAGGAGTTTGTTTGGAAGGGGATGCTCATTGAATGGAACGAAATATCCTCTAGATATGATTCACAACACCCAGTGATCTGTTATAATGGACATCCATCCCTTCGGGTGTAATGACAGGTGACCCCCGACTGCTTCCAGAGATGAGCAGTCGGGCAACCCCTTAGGGTTGCTGCCCAGGTTTCTCCGAGAAAGGTTCTCGGATCCAGATATCCCTAGGACCCCTCTGTCTCTTAGACGTCTGTCGTAACCCACTCTGCCTCTGGGAGACACAGAATCCAGAAGGTCCCAGGAAAACGCCTGAGACTTCTGGAACCACACCTTCTTCGTTCCGCACAGAATCCTGGAAAAGGATCTTTGAAGAGACTAGAAGCGGATCCCCACAGCAGACAGTGTCTTCCCATCCTTCTTGCTCTTAGCCAGTGTCTCTTTCACCAATTTCCTGAAGAGGGAAGAACCATCATAAAGAGGCATTGGTGAAAGACGCCTTGTAGGGCTCCAAAAATTGACACAACCAGAGCCAGGCATGACGCCTGATGGTAATGCCTGTTCCAGCCCCCCTTGTGACTCCCTCCGTGGCATGAGAGAGCAATCGCATGGACGTGTTGGCAACAGCTTTGGAAGTGGCTAATCGGGCAGAGAATGTCTTCATCCTTCACCGACAGACTCTGGGATCGACTCTGATTTCCTTCACTCTCTGTAGTCAAATGACATGTGCCATATAGTTTAGTCCCCTCACCGAGAAGGTCGCTGAAATATATACTCGCTTCCCAAAACAGTCCATCACTCTTGATGTTTGATTAGGGGGATGAACCATGGAGCTCTCCGGCACGAGCTCCTTCTTGGTGGCGGCTGCCATCATCATCGCATCTACCGGGGACCCCTTGTTCCAATGCGTCCTGTACGACGGGGGGGGGCCTCAATACTTTGTTGGGGCACTTGGAAATGGGCTCTATGATGTCCAGCTGCTTCCATGCCCTAGATGTCATCAGATCCACATGTGGATCAGCAGGAGGGACACAAAAAAGGGAGATGGGCCAGAGCCAAATGCCTCCAGGAAGAGACTCATCTGGAGGTCAGTTTTGGGGCTGACTACTCGCCCCCCCCCTCCCCCGGCAGAGGAGCTCCATGATTTCTCCAAAGAAGATATCCTCGGGGGGGGGGGGTGACCTTGGGGAACCTTCCTCTTCATCCAAGTCAGTGTCTTCTGTGTGGGACCCTGGAGGAGTCTAAGTGCCTTTCACATGTACTTCTTCGAGGCACCTCCTCAGGGGGGGACTCTCTGTGGAGGACTCACAAGCCTCTTGTTGTTCTAACACCGGAACTTCCTGGGGCATAGCGACCACCCGCTGTCCCTAAGATGGCAAGACAGTCAGAACTGCACTCAGAGCCAAGGTGGTCTGGAAAGAGTCAAAGGACGAGATGGTCAGAGGCCTAGACACCGCAAGAACCCTCTCCACCATGTAGAATGCTCATGGGGAACTATCCTCCTGGGACGTACTGGTGGGGCCCATCCTCCCCTGACCAGACAGGAGAGTTGGAGCAGAGCCTCCAGAAGCAGAGATGCCAAATGGAATGCTCCACACGGAAGCACTCTGAGCAGAGAGCACCCCCCTCAGATCTGATCCAGAGGCTATGGCTCCAAGAGCTCGGATCCGATCCCGTTGGATCCACCAAGCTCAAGGCAACAGCTAGCGTTGAGGTACATGGCACCGTTGGCGCCAACCCCTCAACCCAGAGGGTCCTCTGATCAAAACTACGAAACCGCCAGTCTAATCTGAGAAGGAGTTATTGGTCAGAAAAAGGGTTGCAAGGAGCCCCCCATCTGGAGGGAGAGGGCACCAGCAAGACCCCCATTTGGATCAGACTGCGGACAAATCTCCACATCATCTTGTCCATCTCCACTTCACTGAGACTCTGGGTGGAGCAGGAAGATGCCACCGAAACTGTTCGGGAATACCAGTGGGGAGAAGACCTAGCTGGGGACCGGCTATGAGTCGCCTCGGACTCGGGGGGGGAAGAACCTGGGTGAGTGCAACAGAGGAGACCCAGGCCTAGTTGGAGGCCTGGCTTTGGTGGCACACCAGTCTGCTATGAGTGGTCTGGGGACTGCTTGCGAGACCAGTCTTTCTTAGACTTATCCCCTTCCCCGGACCTCTTGGTGGGAGTTTGAGTCACTGAGGCTGGGGAAGAGGAAGTACAAGCAAGCAGCCATTGCTACCCCTGCAGGGGAAGAAGGGACTGTAATCCCTGAAGAGAGGGACAAACCCTTTAGGATAAGTTTATCCGGCCTGTCCTTAAGTGCCCTGGGGTTGAAGCCAGTGCAAATAGGACAGAGGGACTTAAGGTGGTGTGCACCTAGGCAAACCACACACAAAGTGTGGCCATCTGCCGGAGATAGCATATGGCCACACTCTATTTTCTAAACCCTGCCTTAAGGGCTTCTGCCATCTGCCTATCAGGCGCGCGTGCGCGAGTGTGCACACACACACACACACACACACACACACACACACACACACACACACACACACACACACACACACACACACACACACACACCCTCTAGACAGGGAAAGAGAAAGATAGGTGAAAGCTTTTTGTTTTTGTCCGATGCAGACGCTGGGAGGAAAGAAAAGATAAGGAAGAAAATAGGAAGAAATAAGATAGAAAGTCTAAAGTTTTGCTCTCGTACATGACCTACTAGCTCAGAAACCACGGTGGCGGCAAAAGAGATCTGAAGGGAGACAAGGGGGCATTATGGGTAAGGGGAGGAATCTAGAGCTTGGATCCACAGCTGTAAAATGCAGCCATGTCGGGTCGGATGTGGATCAGAGACCCACAAGTTGAAGACCAAACGAAGTAAACTACTTCAGATCACGTGTTATGAAGTTTTTATCTACAACATAAAAAGTCATTTAACAGCAATATCCCTTCACAGCTAACACATTACTTAAGGGAAAAAATTCAAACCCAAGTGGGGATTAAGGACTCGCTAAGTACATTGCTGAAAGACCATACACATATAAGCAAACAGATGACCCAAATAAATAACAGTACAGTCCAAAAGCCAGATTCATATTATCTTAGTTTCTTTTCCATAATGCATTTAAAGTGGTCTTACCTGCCAATTGGTAATGCATTGCGAATGATCCTTTGGCTACCTCTCGTGTACTCAATATCCACAGTAATTGGTGCAGAATAGGTCATATCTCTGAGGCGACACTTGGAGGGGAGAAAAAAATGTTAACACCTAAGAAAAATTGACAATCATTTACTTTACACACAATACAGCATAGGATGTAGGTCAACTGAAGTAGTACGATTTTGAGCTTGAGGGAAGTGTCCAATGACCAGTTTTGTAGGCTCAAAAATGAAATAAATTTCTGTAAAGAAAACTGAGCAAAACATTTTTTAAACATCTTATTTAATGATATATTAATCTGTTACTACATATGTCAAGTTTAAATTGCTATTCTCGAGCAGTATACATGTTTTCCTTTGAATAATTTTAAATTTATCTCCACAACTACACAAGTTGCTCACTTAAACCTCATGCTCCTCCCAACATTATTCTGCACGTATTGTTACAAGTTCCATTTCTAAAGAATTCACTCCTTTCCTTTTAAATACTCTACCTCCAGTACTTCTAATTTCCTTTATATAAAAAAAAAAAAAAAAAAGTCCTTGACGTTCAGACTAGATTTTGATTTCCACTTTCAAAACTTATGGTAACCATTTGAAATGTTGGTACCCGCTAGAGCAAGTCCTGAAATGTGAAGACTGAATGGCCGAAAGATCAAACCTGTATATACCACGTCGAAGATGCTAGTTCTTGAAATATTCCATTTTCTCTGAGGTATGGCGAGCTGAGAGTTGGTATATACAAGTTGGTGGTCATGGTGGTGCGGAGTTCACCTCCCTGCAAAAAAAAGTTTTAGAGAAGAGCGATTTTTGAGCTTTGCTCTTCTCTGGGTTTCCAGTCCTTTTCTCGGCTTTTCAGCACTTGGCATTTCGAGTGCAGACATTTCAATAGGGAGCAAAAATTTACTAACTCCTTAGTGTCTCTAGTAGACCATATATCTGAGCTCAAAAGAAAGAATTATTTCCTTGGTTGCAATCATTTGTTCACCCAACACTTCTGACAAAATACTGTGCAGGCAATTTTTAAAATATGCCATTCACTGCATCTCCAATAACTACATTCCACCTATTCCCCCCAACCCCTCCCCACTTAGACTTCCAGCATTTGCTACCCTCCTAAAATAAATCTTCTGAAGTCTACTTGGCATATAAAATAAACTTATGTAAACACTTCCATACAAAAATCTTGGTTATCTGGACTTTGTAGCATACTCGGGAGCCTTACAAATTTCTTCTAGTTTTTCCTTTGGAAATTGTTTCCATTCTCTTTTACCATTTTTTTCTAATGTCGTCTTATTGATTCTTAGTTATGTTAAATTATACGTTCTAGTAACTATCCAGTTTTTAAACAGCAGCTTCTTTTCTAGACTCAACTAAACTATACCAGAGATGGTCATTTCACTTGTCAGTCCCCTACCCCTTTCTTTTTGCCTACACTTATCAGTCCCTGACCAACAGTCCAAACGTCTGCATAACCTCATCCAAATGTTACCGTCCCCTCCAGACTTACTTGCTTACCTCAGTTCTTTTACCAATTTCCTCCAGAAAATTACACCCCCTCTTGCTCATTTGCCAAGTCCCTAATACCTATTGATAAAAATGTCCTTTCCACATTCTTGCTACATTATGCATACATTCTCTGTTCAGTTACTTTCCTTAAGGACTTGCATCCAAAATCATAGTCTCACTAGCTTATAACCCTCCCTCCATGTGTAATTATCTTCGACTTTGATTTATAACCTTTTGCTGGAGTCCTATACACATCCCTTAAATTTGTATCTCTAGAGTACTTCCTCAATCATGAGCAGCCGCGGTGGCACAGCAGTTAGTGTTTCCCCCTCACAGCAAGAGGTTCTCCGGTTCGATCCTCAGCTGGGGTGCCTTCTGTGCAGAGTCTGCATGTCCTCCCTGTGGTTGCGTGGGTTTCCTCCAACATCCCAAAGACATGGTGTAGGTGGATTGGACACTCTAAATTGGTCCTAGACGTGAGTGCATGTGTGTGTGCACCTTCTGTTGAAAGATGGGCGCTGGGCTGGCAACTCGCTACCGTATAACTCCACTGCCAATCTTGAGTGGACAGGTGACTCACTGTGGCAACCCTAACCAGGAAAAGCTGAAAGAAGAAGAGTACTTCCTCAATCAGTAACACAAAACACCTTGTTCTATGAAAAGAAACAGCTCATTCCACTTAACTCTTGCCCCTTCCCTATTCGGTAATAAATTCCTTTAAGTGCTTTATAAATTATCATTCATACCTTCTCCTGTGGCTGATAAAAATATGCTCAATTTGTATGTTACACTAAGAGAACTAAACTTTTTCAATGCCTATACCAGTCAGGAGCTTCCACTTTCTCAATTTTTGTAGCATCTCTTGTTTAGTTTCTGCCTACATACCCTTAGCTACCATAACAATCCTCCTTGATCCATTCACCCCAAATACTTTACCTTATGTCCCATAAGTATGGGTCTTGCTTAAAACAATTCATGCATGGGTATATAGTTTACTACTACATGAAACACCAAAATGTCCTTTTCAGGATTTAAGGACAAATCTGCAAATGAAGCTTACCATTCCAAGTACCATATTAGTTACATCTTTGGTTTGTGCTTACAGTCTTTGTTAAAATAAGAGTTTCACACCTTCAAATAACAGGGGTAAAAGGGGACATCTCTCCTTCATTTCTCTGTTCACACACTTGCAGATAGGAACTCTTTTCATCTTATTTTTTGCCTCCATGCTTTCATATAACCTCATTTAGTCAGGGAATGCAAATGTTGCCATTGCCTTACTCAAAATTCCAGCTGATTCTGCAGAATGCTTTCTCTGCTTCAAAACCCACCAGCTATAGTGGTGTTTTCTTAGACTTTGCTTCTTTCCAGACGGTCATTGTACTAATGTCAAACATTTTAGTCTCCCCTCCACCAAACCACACTGACATCTATCAACACCTTTACCATTCTCTTAGCTACGACAGACAAGTTACCAATGTCTTAAAATCAAAATCTGTCCTTATGAAGCCACACCTGAAGGGTTTTTACCCTCTTTGGGTAACACAGTCCATCACAGCTTTTTTCCAAGATGCAGCACTCAGTCTGGTCTAATATACGAATACAGTAGAATGATCACATCCCTGTACTTAGACACCATACCCTTACTAAAGCAGCGCAATGAAAAACAGATTTTTTTGTTATAATAGCGAATACACTGAAATCAAACATAAGAACCTGGGAACCTAGTTACCAATTTTCAAGGGGGGTATGCTGTCAGTGTGACGATTACAGGGAACATCATGCTTGCCAAAGGAGACTTGTACTATTTTGCCACAGAGTTTCAGTCCATGGTTAATAACACCAGCTACTGGTTTGTGAAAGGTCCTCTTGAAGGTTCTTTTTCTTTGTAACCCCTGGAGAGATTATGTTGGCACCATGTTTATAGTCATCTGCAAACTTGGTCACTCAAACCCTTAACATTAGTTTTGACCTCCAAGAAGTAAATGTCAAAGAGGAATGGCTCAAGCACTGATCCCTGGTGTACACCGCTACAGACAGGTCTTCTAAAAGGAGGTAAATGCACCTTCTCCAAGTTAAAGGGTTCTTTTTGTAAGCCAATTGGCTATCAAATGAGTTAAATGGGAATTAACATTTAGCTGGTGGAGATCTTCAATACCAGAATATGGGATGATGTCAAACTCCTTTGTGAAGTATAAATGTGGAGTATATAACTTTTCCCTCTTACATTGTTTCAAGTAACCTCTTCAAAGAAGCCGACAAGGTTAAGCAGGCAGGATCCACTCCTGATAAAACAGAACAGGCTTACGGCAACAGTTTGTTGGTCATCTATGTCCTTAATCATTGCAGTAAACTCTGTTAATCGGCACTCCTAGGGATTGGTAGATGCCAGATAAGTGTATTTTCTGGTTGCTTGAGAGTTACTATTAAAAAACAGGCCTGACTAATACTGTACCCTATATACTACTTGCTTGGTTCATAGGTTGGTACTAGGCTATCGGCCCTAGGGCCTATACAAGCCTAGCCTTAACAATTCCCTGGATATTTCTTCCCACAATATTTACTTCCCCGGATCCCTGTCTAGCAGGGCAACTGACGTGATCCCTGGGGTGAATTTCCCATCTCCCATCCAATCGTATAGGTTCATAGGTTGGTACTATGCTGTCGGCCCTAGGGCCTGACCACAGACCCAGGCAATTACAGACCAATAAGTCTGACTAGCCTCATATGCAAATCCATGGAAAGACTTGTCATGGAATTAATCAATTAGGAAACAGGGAACCTCCAAACACTGGATCCATCTCAATTTGGATTCAAGGCAAAGTCATGCCTGCTGGATTTTTTTGTGAAAAGTTTACCAAAGCAATGAATGAAGGCAAAATGGTATCCCAAATAACTATGTTAAAATCATGGACTGAGACCAAATGCCAAAAAAGGCATTACTGCACCCTTTGGGAAGTCATTTACCCCAAGGAACTATCACATTGACAACATACCCTTAAGAGATGACCCAGCTGGAACATATGGACAGTGACCTAACTTTTGACCAATGCATGTCCACTGTTGTAAGAAGATCCTTCTATACGGCACAGCTTATAAACAACTGGATTGTGTCTAGATCTAGGAATGTTACTGTCCCCCTTAGGCCAGTCACTGAATATAATTTCTCCTGTGGCAAGCATCTGTCCAGACACAAGCAACAACTGGAATGCCCTGGGATACCTTATTAAAAGGATACATGGTCTAAACATATCCTACATGGACTGAATCAAAGCCCTGTCACTACACTTGGTATCCTATTACTACTATTAGGATTACTATTACCCCTCATGATATACCCTCCTTTCTAGCCTTTTGTTCAGTATACCTTAAGACTGAAATATTCTCATTCCACTCATACTCTTATCTTTTAAGAAATCTCAACAGTATTCACCGATATAAATGCTTGAGTTAATTTCTGTAGATAGTGTTTTAAAATTTTTTGCTTATTATTGTGTGTATATAATGTGTTCCAAAATTGGTTTCATGTATACAAATTGTACTTTTGTTGATGTGAAAATAAATAAATAAAAAATCCTTCAGATTGCAAAAGAGGTGATCTGTGTTTGGCATACAAGGCATTCTCCAACTCATTACTGATGGATTTACTGCACATCACAAAGTTAAAACCTCTTCTGCAACACCAACAGAATGGTTTGGCGGGACAAATGCATCTCACAGAGGATACCGCTGCTCTGGAACATAATCCCCTATACACATAAAACAAAGTTCATCCATGTCCATATTCAAGCACAACTTAGATCTATGGATGGAGAAACAGAAAATTTACCAAGACTGTCCCCTGTACTACTAATGGCCAGAGACAGCTCTTAAACGCTTTATCCCATGCATGGGTCCACTCAAATTATCCATGGTATGATCCCAGTCACTCTTAGGTTCATAGGTTCATACTAGGCTATCTGCCCTAGGGCATTTATAAGCCTAGCCAGAGTGTGTGTGGCTTTCACCACCCCTTAGGATGAGAATACTATACCCATTAGTTTGCTGTGCCTCTGTCCCGCAGTGATACAGAGATGATTCCCAGGGTAAACCTACGATCTCCCATCCACTCGTCAAGATTTCTCTTGAACAGAGTCAATGAGGGGCTCTGCCTCACATGGACTGGGATTCTGTTCCATAGTGTAGGGAGTCTCTGGGTGATGAATCTGTCCCTCCAGCACGTCCTATTTATATCCGTGTTGAGGTTTAAGTCTCTTGCTCTCGTGGCTCTGGTGGATTTGGATTTTTTGAGGTGGAGCATGTCCATTAATTCCGGGTTGGACATGGCCTTGTATGTCAGGCACAGATCACCTCTGAGCAGACGGTATGTGACTGAATAGAGCTGGAGTTTCTTCAGTCGGGCATCGTATGACATGTGTTTGAGCCCCTTTATCCTTTTGATGAGGAACTTTTGGGGTCTTTCCAACTGCTGCAGGTGTCGGGTAAGGTACATTCGGAATGGGGCGTTGTACTCAATCATTGGTCTGATAAGTGAAGAGTACAGGGGTACAATGACCTCTCCTGATCTGGATGTGAATCCCTTCATGATCAGGTGGGCAATGTAGAAGGTCTTCCTAACCACTTTGGCAATGTGAGTGTCAAAAGAGAGGTTACTGTCAACTTGGGTCCCCAGGTCCCTGATAACTTCTTCCGTGTTTAATGGATTACCACCTATGTGATAATTAGGGGTTACCTTGTTTTTCCCAAAGGGTATGACTATACATTTTGGCATTTAGCTTAAGGCCATGGCTCTGGCACCAGTTATCCATTTCTATGAGACCTTTCTGGAGGATGTCTGTGTCTGATGGAGTGTCAATTATGGTGCCCAGTTTGCAGTCATCTGCAAATTTTGTCAGCCACAATCCCCCTATGTTTGCCTGCACTTCATAAAAATAAATGCCGAACAAGAGGGGGCCCAGGACTGAGCCCTGTGGGACATTCGTGACCCGGCTTAGAGTCTGACATGGCACCAGCAACCCTGTGTGTTCTGTCCTTGAGCCAGTTTGCAACCCATCTTGTGACATATGGGTTTACATCGCTGGTGAGCTTTTCTATGATGCCCGAGTGGGGTATTGTGTCGAATGCTTTTGCTAGGTCAAGGTAGGCTGTGTGAACTGCCTTACCCTCATCAATGGCCTTAGTGACTGTTTGAAAGTCGACCAAGTTCAAGAGGCAGGATCTGCCCTTGACAAATGGGTAGGATCCAGTGTCTGTAGGTCCCCAATGTCTTTATTTATGAGTTCCATTATGATCCTCTCCATAGCTTTGCAGACAAGGCTCGGAGAAGCACCGCCTTTGCGGAGTGGGACCACAGATTCTTTGTCTGCAT
Source organism: Protopterus annectens (assembly GCF_019279795.1). Taxonomy (NCBI): domain Eukaryota; kingdom Metazoa; phylum Chordata; order Ceratodontiformes; family Protopteridae; genus Protopterus; species Protopterus annectens. The sequence continues at coordinate 680,807,844 of NC_056745.1, read as the reverse complement.
TATCCTGTAGTAAGGCTAAGATTAAACAGCAGCCTTATGTGTGGGTTTAGTTCCTCATTGAGTTAGTGTAGCACACAGCCGGGGACACCGTCCGGTCCCATTGATGCTGTGTTTTTGCTTTAGAGAGAGCAGCTCTCACCTGGGCATCTGAGATGTTTGGGAGGCTAGACTCTGGTGGGATAGATATTTCTCCTTTGGGGAGGGAGGAGAAATTTGCACTGAACCTGTCTGCCAGTATGTTGGCAATGTCTGTGGGTTCAGTGATTTTTTATCATTTTGGACTAATTCTGAGCATATCTGGGAGTTTCCACCCAGGTTTCTAACATAGCTAAAGAAGGCTTTATGATTGTCTTTTGTGTCATTAGCGATTTTTCTCTCAAAGTTGGCCTTGGATGATTTTATGAGTGATCGTAGTTTTTTGCTAGTATTGATCAGAGATGCCTTCCCATTTAGGGATTTTGCTCTGTCATGTAGTAGCTTTCTCCTCTTGTTGTAGAGTTTGTTTATGGCTGGAGTCCACCAGACAGGGTGCCTGCCTTTGGTGGAAAAGGTCTTGATTTTATTAGGGATTGCTTGATCCATACATTCCTGGAGGTGCGAGAAGGCATTTGTAAGGGTTTCAGCAGCGTGGGTTGTGGTTTCCACTGGCTCGGGGGCCTTGAAGGATACCACTCCAGTCTTAAGAAGTGTGAAGTTTGCTTTTGAGAAGTTCTTCACTGTGGTCTTTTTTGCTGGGGGTGGGGGCGGGATGTGGATCTCTAGTGAGATTAATTTATGGTCTGATCTCACAAATGAGGGATATACTTCCGGTGTGGAGTCCTAGCCATCTTATTAGGGATAATGTACAACTAAACTAACCGAGGGATGGGTAAGGCCAATCTATAACCAAATGGAATAGGCTATTTTGAGCACAGAAAGAGACATTGGCTAGGACTTTAAAATGGCCCAAAAGGGCAGCTAGCTTAGTACTTAACTATAAGTCTAAGAAAACCTTTAGGCATATTTCACTCAGCCTAGTGAACACCAGTGTCTTTCTCACTCCAGATGGAAAGCTAGCTCCCAGTTTGTGTTAAAGCTATTTATAGTTTCCAACTTGACATTCAAAATTCTTCACCCAGATCACTGTCCCCCAACATGTGGCTCAAGATTTAAAAATTGCTTCATAGGATTATTCCCAGCATCACAGAACCAAGGTGCATCAACCCTAATTAGATCTGCCTCTGTTAACGCCCTCTCATCAATAAAGTTTCACCTGCCACATGGAACACCTTAGCTGCTCATATTGAATGAGCAAAGGGGAATTTACAGCTACACTACTGAACACCAAGCAAATGTATTCAAACACAACTACAATTGGCACAGCATTTACAGCAGATCTTAGTCTTATTACCTCTACATAATGTGGTACTGTTACCCCATTAGCTCATGCTTAGCATTTACCATCCTACTGTCTTCTTTCTTCTTCTTTCAGCTTTTCCTGGTTAGGTCTGACTTGTTCTCAGGTTGGGGAGAGAGGGAATTTATTCCTATCTTCCTTTTTAAAGTTCTTAAACTCTAAAAACGTTAAGGTATGTTTCTGTGGGGGGGGGGGGGTGACCAGAAAGTTCAACACATGAAAATTGTACTGCATTTCTTTGATTGTTTTTGCTGGTTGTTTGACAGTGCTGGGTGCTTGAGTTCTGGTTAACTGAGAGTTCGCTACATTTACATAAGGATCCTCTCCACAGTCTTACAGTTGAGGCTGGTCAGACTTGTCACTTTCTTACTCCCAATTTCCAATTTTCTACAGCAGCTTTGCTACTGTGGTTTTGAAGAGGACTGTAAGGGTCTCAGCTTCAATTAGCAAGATGGCCTTTCATACTGTTGTGTTCAGGAGAGTCCTGGAAAGATAAAACTGAAGCTTGGGCTCAAATTCAGTTGTTTAAAGGATGAGGATAAAGCCTATTCTGGTCAGGCACTGCAAGCTGTAATCCAAGTCTCATTAATTTTATCCAGGAACTGCACCTGGAACAGACAACCATTCATAGTTTCATAGATTAGTACTAAGCTAACTGCCCATGTAAGCCATTTTAAACCTAGACAATTATACCTTGTGAGACTTAAACCCTGCACCTTGTGCTTGCAAGGCAAACACCTTAACCATTAGGCTACTCTCACAACCCCCTTTCATTTAAGGATGTACATAAAACGTCCTTTTGATCAGTACTGTTTTATCACTACAGCCAGGCATTTGGAATTCTCTTTGCACAGCAGCTAAATGAAAGGGAAAGGAAATACATTGGAAATGTGCTCACCCTGCCAGAAACCTCCATCACCACCTCTGAAAATTGGAGTATGTTAGTAGAGGACTTTTAGATCCAGTATAACCATGAATGCCTGGGGGCCTAGCAGTGTCTGGACGGTCAACATTTTCAGCTTGAACATTTAAGAACTAAGTCAACCCCACACTGCTTCATTCTATCTGTACATCCCACTGTTTTAGACCATTGCCAGATCTTGCTCCCCCCCACCCCACGGACCTCTCCAAGTGAGCTGGTGTGGATCTTAACAGCTTCCTTAGGGGCAGTGCCCCCACCTGCTGCTTGCCGCAGGGGGGGGGGGTATTATAACCTACTCATTTCCCTTGCTCCAGACTTTGCAGTTATCAGACTCAATGAGTCTGAGAAATATCTCCCTCCCCCCAGATGGATTCACCAATCTCTCCCAGCTCGTATCTCAGGATATTAAGATGCTAATCAAACATGGGTTGTCTGGACCACATTTGGGGCTTTAAACAATTTCTTAGCTAACACAGAGTTGTAAAGAAAAAGTCTTGAAATATCTACAATGGTGACCAATAGTCTCCACTGGTGACCTCTTCCAGGAATTAAAGAGAGAGTCTGTAATAAAAGACTTTCCTTCCTAAGCTAGAGGTATACTTTCTATAGTGCCCAGAAATAACAGCTCTAATAACATGGGTACTATGAAGTGCTCCTGATCATTCAGTACTTAGGATTTCCTTTTTTATTATTTCAGAAACAAATTTAGTTTGCAGCCTATGGGAATAATCTTCATGACGCATATCTAAAATAATTTCTAGCCACTGTTTGTGGCAACATGCCAGTTTGCCTTCTATCATAGGGTATGGTCCTGGAGAGACCGTATGAATGGAAAAGGGCTGAAGTGAGGTTGTTGAAGGAGACCGCGTTCTGGACTAGACAAAGAGAAACAGATTTTGGTGGGCTAAATGCCAGGAATTCCATGGTTATTTTCTTAGGAAGAGACTTCATGGGCTTGCCAAAGGAAATATTCAACAAGGAAAGTATCCCCAGATGACAGGTCCTCAGGTGGGCAGAGTCAAAGGTCATAGTGTCTATGATCTACAGGCCAGATCTTCTCTCTTCAGAATCTGGCTCAGTACATCTCTTTATGGAGATCTCTTCCTTCTTAGACGGCCTAACGGCAGACACTGTAGGCTTATCTGAATCAGGTTGAAGCCTTTGTAAAAACAGGACTAGGGTACATGTCAATCAATGGGATACAAGTCAGTTGGTTAACAACTAATTCAGGTCAGATGCCGATCAATTTATAAGGATTTTTTTGTTTTTGCAAACTCCCCTGCACCCCACCATGGGGTGGCAGACATACCTCCCAAACTTAACAATACCCTTTCCAAGGTTGCAAAAAATGGAGTAAAAAGTAATCTACACTGTTGAAAGTTGTTTCATTTAAATTATTTTTACTGATCAGCACTTATAAGTGTATGGAACAGCACGTTTCCACTAGAACAACCCCTGCACCATCTCAGCCTCGGTCCATGAAGTTAAGCAGGGGTGGGCTAGGATCCAGGGATCATCAAAATACAGTTTTAGCAGATACACTTCCCTAAATCTTTGTCAGTAAATCCCTTTCAAGTTTTTAGATTTCTCTTCTCTAATTAGTAACCATAGTAATTATCCAGGGAATCTCTTACTTCTAGAGGTTACAATTCTCTGGTAAATATGTAGATTAAGTAACATCACCTGCAGTCCTAGAAATGCCTTGGAAAGAGAATTTCTGAATATGATTTGCAAGGCTTTATACTTCTGTACCATACACATTTTGATATAACCTCTCACCTCCAAACTTTCTAACTGATCCTCTCTCTTCTGTGGGTCACTAAATGCTTTTGAAACATTTGTAGCTATTCTGTTGGATCACAGCTCCAACACCACTGACTGGTTTCTGCTTGTAATATAACTGGCAAATATAACTGGCAAATTCACATCATAGAACTTCAGCACTGGAATGTCTGAAATTGACTCTCGTACTTCAGGGCCCTTTTCCTGTTCACTGCTTCATTCTGAAGTTACAGCATGCTTCAACGACTTTTTTGAAGCAGTAAAATCTCAACAACATACTGCAACAACCCTAGAAACCTCCAATATCTGCTCATTTTCTGACATTTGCTCCACTAGTTTTTCTGCGTCGTTTCAATGTTTCTGAAGTTAAGAGTACAACTTGCATATTTCAGACTTGTTGCTTAACATTTACACTTTTTAAAATTGAAATTATGAAGTCTTAATTTAGCGGGTAACTGTATCAGTATCTGGTGACTGGGTCTGATCCAACATTTACAAATATACGATTACAACACATGAAAATCTTTCAATTTCTTGAGCAGCAGCTCTCCATAATACTGCTGGTGTTGATAAAACCCTATACAGAAGTTTAAAATACGTACTTTCCCAAGGATAAAAATGTAAATAATTTGAAACTTGTGTTGCCTTATTTGCCAGAAAGCTTGGCTTGCATATGTGCTGAAAAAATTGTACACTCCAACATCTCTGTGACCAGTGACTATAAGCAAAGGATAACGGTTTTCATCACTCTGTACACATGGGTAAATCCAAATAAAAATCTTGTCTTTCATCTAAGATGACCATATTTTACACCCATTCTACTGTCTCTTGTGCCACCCTGGCTTTACATTTGCTTTGTTTCATGCTCAACTTTACTTCTGACTGCTACAGGTCTTTTCTCAAAGCATGCATAATAGATACTGTACTGCATTTTATTTTTATCAGATATTCTAGTAAGCTTCCCAAACCTATGAACAAATCAGCATAGGCCCTCAAGACAGGACTACAGCTCCAAGTGGTATTGCTTACACAGAATTTGTTTTACATCATACCTGGTGCAACTTCATGAAAGTATTTGTTTTATCCTACTTGCATAAGCAGTTTTTGTTAAAAGAATGCAATCTTCAACCAAAGTCACTTTATACAACATTTTAGGCAGTCCACATGTGTAGTGCACATTTGCTTTACTCCAGCAGCTGATCTTTTACCATTTATAAATCAAATTCTATGTTCTTACACTAGGGTATAGCCTAGTACTGGTACTGAAGCAAATAGACATTCTGACAACTGACTTAAGGGTATCACCAAGTGGCCAAAACAGTTTAAAGGTAGTAATCACAGGGGAAGTGCTACCATTCTATTAAAGAGCAAGTAGTGTCTGATGCAGGAGGGTGCACCATCACCATGTCAGCCCAGCATCTTGGCAATGCCCTCGATTTTCATGTTGGGCAGATAACCTCACTGTACCCCCAGTCTCCTGAATTGCAAGATGCCTCATGGTAACTTATGTGTTTAACCATATTCACTGCTGTATCTACAGAGTAGCACTGGTAGTACAGTGTAATTACCCCCCCCTTCTTTAGTGTGTCCCCTCCAAGTTTTCCAGGTGATGGAGACTACCCACTGTAAATCTGGCTAATGACACCAATCTAACACCATGGGAGATGAGGAGCAGTTTAACACTGCCTCATCCTAGACATATTCATTCAGAAAATGGCCTGCTCAAAGTCCATTAGTGTTGTGTGGATGAATACGAACTGGCCTTTAGTATGAGCCTGTTACTGCATACAGAAAGTTACCACTAGCTGCATTCTGCACATCATCATGTATTGGCCTGACACTGCAGCTTATTCGATCATTGCTCCCATCAGTGACAACAGCCATGGCGGCTAGTAAATGGTAGAGGCATGGCAACCCTTCAGTCAGACTCCTACTGTGCATGAGAAAAGGCAGTGTCACATTCACAACGATGGGCCATGACACTCATTACATAACCATAAGGCATTTACACAGCTATGCACATAACCTGAAGGGTAGGACCCAAGCATGTGCAGAATTGGTGGCCAACAGCATAACACACACTAACCCCACTGAGACAGCGAACCTGCTAGCAGATAGGTTTGGAAAACATTTCACCCCCTTATCCCCTCCTTGCAAAAAAGCCTCCCCAAAACCCCTCTCCCACCTTACATATCTGAAGGGCAGGTCCTCAAAGCCCTGTCCATAGCAAAGAACACTGCCTCTATGGGACCAGATGACATCCCAGGCCATCTTCTAAATAGGCTAAAACATGAACTAGCATCACCACTAAGTACCCTTTCCAATCATAGCCTAGCCACAGGGTTTGTTCATGGGGAATGGAGAACAGCTACAGTTATTCTCCTTCACAAAGGAGACCTAGCAACAGACCCATGGAATTACATACCATAAGCCTGACCAGCCTCATCTGTAAGGCTATGGAACGTATCATTATGGACCTCACAAATAAAGACATGGGTGATCTCCGAATGCTGGACCTTACCCAATCTGGCTTCATGAGCGGCAGATCCTGCCTGTTAAATCTGGTGGATTTCTTTGAAAATGTGACCAAGGCCACTGATGAGGGCAAATCTGTGCACACAGCACACCTCGACTTGGCAAAGGGTTTCAACATTATCCCACATTCAGGCATTACCGATAAACTTAGCAAACTGAATGTAAACCCCTTTCTTGTAAGATGGGTTGCCAACTGGCTCACAAACCAAACACACTATCAAAGTGGGCAACTTCACATCAACTAGCAGACCTGTTACCAGCAGGATGCCACAGGGGTCAGTGCTGGTCCCCCTACTCTTTTGTATATATTTCCCAGAAGTAGGTCAAAACTAAAAGGTTGCAGCTGACAGTTTGCAGATGACTGCAAACTAGGTGCAATCACTGAATCCCCAAATGATGCCCGTATACTCTAGGATGCTCCAATACAGACCAACAACTGGTGTATTAGTCACAGCCTCAAACTGAATGCAAAGAAATGCATCATCATTCCCTTCAGCACAAACATGTCCCTTCACACTATCAAATCAGTAACAATATCCTAAGTACCCATGAAGTGGTAAGGGACCTGGGATCACAGGTTGACCACAACTTTAACTTTGACCACGTGTCTACCGTTGTAAGGAAAGCTTTCCACACAGCACACCGGATTAGTAAAGGCATCACCTCAACAGCAAAAGTAGTTACAACTCCCCTATACTCAGCACTTATCCGGCCCATAATGGAGTACAACACCCCCATTCAGAGTGTACTGTACAAAACACCTACAGCAATTAGAAAGACCTCAAAGGTTTCCAACAAAGATCAAGGGCCTCCAGCATGTGCCTTACAGAAACAAATGAAAATCCCTGCCACTATACCTCGTATCGTATAGACTTGTTAGGGGAGACTTGTGCCTGGCATACAGAGCAACCCAAGACTCAAACCTAATGAACTTACTGCATATCCATAAAATCAAATGGGTCTAGGGCTACCCGTTCCAGGGACTTAAATATTGCCTGCACCTTAAATGGGACATGCTGGAGGGGACAGATTTATTTCCCAGTGACTGCCACATTTTTGTAACAGATTATCAATTCATGTGAAACAAAGCACTTCTATGACACTGTTCATGAGGAATCTGGATTAGTGGATAGGGCACCATAAATTGTTACCAGGGACACAGCCTACAACCCTTCTGGACATGGGCAGTCATCACTAAATTCGGTCTTGGATACGGACTAGTATCTCTATGGTATTATGTTGGGTTGAAATGGCTAGGCTTAAAATGACCTCTGGGTCAGTAGCCTAGTAATCTGTTATGATCCTATGATCTTATGAACAGTGAAAATTTACAAAAATACTTGATGCATATATTGCAACTTACAAGCTATGCTGACTGGTGTCTAGTGTATGCACTGTATATCAGAAACATCTATCAAACAAAAGTTTGTTTCCAGAAAGTATTAGCAGTCATCATTTGTACAGCATTCAGTAGTTAGTGGCACAAGTGTTAGTTATACTGAACAGCTGCAGAGTTACTTACTGAATTTCTGTTAACCTGATGAAAGGAATGTAGTTTGTTTTCAATAAAGAAATATATTATTGCTGCTATTTATTTAAATAAAGGAAACTGACAACAGCCTAAATTTTTAGGTACAAGGAATAACTGCAGCCTACAAAGCATTTTCTCAAGTAAAGTTTTACATTATTAATAGACAAACAAACTTAACTATGGAAGGGGTCACGCAGTCCCCTAAATAAAAAAGGGCAGCTGATTATGATGGTCCCAGAGATCAGAAGCAAGTGCTGGCAAAGGAGCTGATGCAGAGTTGCTCCAATGACAGGATCTGTGGATGTAGGAAAACCTCTTGGTATTGGTTTAATGGTACTGCAGGACCTGGAACTTGTCAGAGCTTCAACCACATGTTGTGAATGTCTAGCAAGGCCCAACTAAATTTCTTCTGGAATTCCACTTTCTTGGAATACATTTGGAGTCTAGCCTACTTTCCTCCAAGCATACAAACACTACCTCATGCATGTCCAGCTGTGTCCCCAAAGTGTTTGCAGAGAGTCAACTGTTTGTATGGAGAATGACTGACAGTGTGTGTGCAAGCATACCATGCTTTAGGATCATCATGGCATCAAACCTGGCCTCCACCATTCCCATGTACGGGTGAATTTCCTCACTTTCACCCTGTAGTACTCCAACCATTACTACCAGATTTTCAGTGGCAGTAACTTGGGCCTGAACTATGCCACAGCACATCTGCTGCTGAGCAAATAAAGCCTTGTGCAACACTGGATCAATCTGTGAAGTGGTTTTACCTGACATCCCTGTGTACAGGGACAACTGTGGGTAATGCTACCTCCAAAAAAGGTGTGGACAAGAAACACGTATTCAGCTACACACTATTCCTCTAGTTGCAATGCCACTTCCTCGTTTTGCAGAGGTTGTGAGCCTCTGTCACTGCTTACAGATTTATCTACCGGCTATAGGACAGTGGGCCCTACCAGTAAACTTTACAACCATTAGTCACTGTTCTAAATCTGTCACAACAGACACAGCTTGCTGTGGTACAGCACAGCATGCTACTCTTTCATGTGCTGAACCTGTAAAGAAATATGTCACAATGTGAGGTGTGACATTTAAATGTATGCCTACACATTTTAAGCAGTTTCTGCCCATTTTGTGCTTATCCCCAATGTTGGAAATACCCAATAGGGAAACATACAAGAGTTACATGCAAATGGCTACCACTCCTAGCACACCTAGTCAGCCAAACACTAACCTTCTACACTGCCTTACTAGATGTTGTAGGTATCATAAAGTCTGAAGTAGTGGTGCCAACACCACCTCAGATGTCTCCTGTAGCATCCTCATCTACAATGAAGTCGACGCACCTTATAAAAAAGAAGATGCTCCTCATCCAGTGTAAAAGGTTAGACTGTGGAGGGTGCATCACCACTGCTGCTATAAACAATTACATCAGCCTAAACTTTGTCCTGGCACACCCCACCATGTTATTAGCTCTTTACCCACACCGTGCCAAGGTGTGGTCCCTCCCTCCTGTAGAATTTCCGCCAGCCAATACTAGATTCCACAGCTTAGATCTCTGCTAGTTTGGTCCCGCCTTTTACACAGACATTTTCCATAGGTTTTGCAGTGCACCCATGAGGATGAGATTCTACTCAGTACTGAAGTCCTCTCTTATCTCTTAATCAGAACTATTGCAGGATTTTGTAACCAGTGAATACAGGTTTGTAAAGAACTGCACCATCCTAATCTCTGAATCTTCATATCAATTCTGGGTCATGCATTTAATTCATTAAAGTACGAGAAGCATACTAGAGAATAAAATATGATTTTTGGGTTTGTCTTCCCTTTGTACTGCTGTCTGTGTTATGCACTCATCTCATATAATGAGTGTCAGTCTATGCACAGTGATATGTAGCCATAGAAGGGTTTGCTGGAAGGAGTGGAAAATTACATAAAGGTTGCCTGTAGCATAGTCTTGAGTATTAAGTACCAAAGACCAGTGTAAGCAGTGAGCCACTACATACATGTAATAGTAATGCAGACAGCACCTTAGTCATCACATATCTGCAAGCAGAAGTGCAGAATTATTACAATATTTCCTGCATCACAAATAATTCTGAGACTAATCTTTAAGATGTCAGAAGAATCCACTGCTGCCTGTCTTTTGCTAATTATTTTAAGTCATCTGTATGTTTTACAAACTCTTCACTTAATTTGAGCTCTCCATATTTGCGTAAACACTGGGCCCAGTGTCTTAAAAAGGTGGATTATAAAAGACTAGAAGTTTCATCAGATTCACAAAGTTTTTATGCAAATGAAGCATAACTACACTTCACCCTAAAAATTTCAAACCAGATATATTAAGTGGCATCACTGAGTAGATATCTTCATACTGCCGTGAATGAACTGCGAGCCACGGCTTAAGTACAAGATACTGATGCACAAGTATTTAGTCTAGGCATTCTTATGCTTTTATGCACCCAGTCTGTGCTTATGGAGGGTGCAAGGGGCTAGGCAGAGCAATGCCACACCACAACTCATTCTAC